>NC_068985.1:72622407-72623235 GCF_001194135.2 Octopus bimaculoides
TATTATTATTATTATTATTATTATTATTATTATTATTATTATTATTATTATTATTATTATTATTATTATTATTATTATCATTACTATTATTATTATTATTATTATTATTATTATTGTTATTATTATTATTATTATTATCATTTCTATTATTATTGTATTTTCAGTAGTTGCATATAACATCCATTCTTATGCATCATTAGAGACACTTTCTAACCTTGGTCTATATATATAGCAACGTCCTTGAAAGCGAGAGAGAGAGACAGACAGACAGACAGAAAGAGAGAGAGAGAGAGAGAGGTGGGGTGGAATGGAGCGGTGGATGGGGTTGAGGAATTGATATTGCTTTTAATTTGCTTAGTTGCTTTTGTTCTGTAATTTTTTTCAGTGTTGCTTTTGTTTCTTACGAAGTATTAGTATTAGAGAGATGTGTAGAAAATATATGCGAATTGCATCAAAGAATTGATTATAGGGCTTTCCTATAAGTAGGTTATCTCCCTTGGCTAGGCGGCGCTCCATGTAGATAATTAAACTTCCGGAGGCTAACCCACGCCATTGTTATTGTTTTACGTCTTATCATGGATATAAAGCAGCTTGATGATTCATCTATCGAAGTACTTACTGTGCCTGAGTTAAAGAAATATTTAAGATTATATGGACAGTATGTTACTGGAAGAAAGGCGGACTTGACTGAAAGGTTGAAAGGGATAAAAATTCTGTCGATGAAGAATGTCAACAAAGTAAATTCATCGGACGATAAGTCTGAAGTATCGGACGATACTTCAGACAGGAATAAGCAGAAGCTTATATCTCCTCTCGGTGAAGTATTGC
>NC_068985.1:72623528-72626432 GCF_001194135.2 Octopus bimaculoides
ACACAGCATAGAATACCACGATGTGAGTGAAAGCTGCTCTCACTGTATTGTCCGGTGTCTGGTAATCCCTTCGATACCGACATCAAACCAAAAAAAGAATCCTGACCACAGAGTGTGGGTAATTATGTCAAATGTCACTGGCAATGTGCATTCAGCTGATTGCAACTGTTAAAGCAAGTCACTGAGCATGCGTACATGTCATACGGGAGAGTTCCAATCAGGGGTGGATAACACCTTATAGGAAAGCCCTATAGTCTGTGTATGACGGGGTGAACTAATTCGTTGAATTAGATTTTTGATTAAGTTTAAAGTGTTGGGTCCTAATATACTGTTTTTGATTAATGTTGATGTTCTTTGGTAATGCACTAATAATTATTGTTACTCTCTCATTGCATAACGCCTTGCTTAGTCTCATTTCGATGGATCGAGATGTTTATTAGAGTACGTCGATTTTTATTACTATCTTTAAGATATCTGGAGTACTTCTCTGTTGCTACTGTTGTTGTTGTTGCTTAACCCTAAGTCTGTCCTGATCGAGAAGACTTATGATAAAAAGCATTCTATGCATAATCATTCCATCTTTTATTTCAAGCAATCTGTACCTTCGACCACAATATCCTACCTTTCCCTTCCTTCGTTTTATTTTATTTTTATTTCAAGACGGGAGGGAATAATTACAAAGAGATTGGGTTCTTATTTCTAGTATGCCGAGTGACCACATAGAGGCTTCCCCAGTGATTTGCCTTGGGCTTCTTGTCACTCTGGATAGTTTATATACTAGACTATCGTAGGCAGTCTAGTTCATTTTCACACACAGGGTTTAGCGAGTGCTTAAAATCACACATAATTTTAGTTATCTTGTAGACGTGCTTGCATGTTACCAATGAATATAGTTACTTATCCGGTCTGTGCATATATTATGTCATTATAAAGACAGCCGGAAATGGTGCGGTCGATGTTTTCAATTTGTTTACTTCATACTCTATCTACAGCTGATGCTAGTGTTTGGATTTCTTATTTTTGCTTGGTATTGATTTTGTGTATATAAAAGCAGACCTTCCGTTTCTGGCTTTAATCTGTAGCTTTTCAGATGTTCCTACTTTTCACATTGGTTCATATCTACTATTTTGAGACATATAGAATACTGACCAGGAGAGGTTGCCTTTGTTTGTTTTTTCTTCCTTTTATTTGAATGCATTTTATGAGTTCTGTTTTGATTTTATTTTCTATTTTTGCTTGTACTTTTTTGTATTTGTATATTTTCAGTTGATTTGTTCATATTTAAACTTGTCTACAGTATAATTAGAATTGAGTTTAATACTTGAACTAATTTTTGCTTCTTTCTAACTCTTTTATAGACACACTGTACTTACTTTGAAACTGTTCACTGTTTGTACGAAGTTATTCCCTCCAGTTGCCTTTGGCAGAAAGAACCAGCCTGCATCTGCTTTAATGCAGTTGCCCTGTCTAGGTTCTTCAGTTCATTTAAACCCCAATTTCTTATAATGGAATAGCAGCTTATGACTGATGGTGGCTGCTGTATTTATACTTATAATTATGTTTCCCACATTAAATTTGATCGTTAATATTTACCTGATTTCTTTTTTTTTATAGTTGCTTAATTTTCCAAGGATGTATTACAATGGTTAACTCCATTTCTAAGTACTTGTAAGTGTAGTTCTTTTAATTCTCTCATCTAATAGCTTAAATATAGCAAATGTTTGAATTATTTTGCTTCTTTTTAGTGTTGCTTTGGTACATTTATCTATAGTCATTTTATATAACCACTGAATTCAAGTATAGTCTTTCACTGGTGCAACACTTGGCAATACCTCTTGAAAATAGTTTTAATTCATCCATGTTGAGGTGATGGGTTATAGCTTGTTCATAACAATCACTGATAGTCTAATTTTCAAAAGATTTATATAAAATCAGAGTTGGACATAACTCAGTTGCGGAATCTCAGGAAAATGAAAATCTACATTTTTTTATTGTGATTTCTTCATCTTGCCCTAGGGTTGTCGTTGCTATAGTTCCTAAGTACTGGAGCAGCTAATACTCAGAGGTTTTGTATACTGTTGATGGAAGCTTAGTTATCTATTCATGCCATGACTAAATTTCTTTTTCAGTATGGTTTAGCAGTAACTCCTTTTTTTTTTTCACAACTATATATACCCTCTTCCGAAGATTTTCTGTTTTTCAAGTAAGACATCATTATCGTTGATTGTTTACAGGCTATTTGTGTCTTTTAATCCATAGTCTGTCATTTAGTCGTTCTATAACTTCGGATCCTTTCTGCTTACTCAATTAGCACACTACTCCTTTTTCCTTCCATCGGGTTATCATTTGTGATAATGAATCTAGGGTGATCCAGGGAAATGAGCGCTTTTTTGTGAGGAACTTCTTGTCTATCTTTTTTTTTTTTTTGCCAATTTTCTGCACTAATTCAATTTTCGACCCTCTTTTCTGTTTCATCCTATTCTCCAGTCAATATAATGTATGTTTGCAAAAATAAATGTATACAATTAAAATGTCTATTCTTTTCTACATCAAGGTAATAGCGTGAGTAGCTGTGTGGTAAGAAGCTTGCTTCACAACCACATGGTTCCGGGTTCAGTCCCACTGCGTGGCACCTTGGGCAAGTAATTTCTACTATAGCCTCGAGCCGACCAAAGTCTTGTGAGTGGATTTGTTAGACGAAAACTGAAAGAAACTCGTCTTATATATAGGTGTATGTATTTGTGTGTGTGTGTGTGTCTTTGTGTCTGTGTTTTTCCTCCATCATCGCTTGACAACCGATGTTGGTATGTTTATGTCCCCGTAATTTAAAAAAGACCGATAGAGTAAGTACTAGGCTTAAAGGAAAGCAGAATAAGTCCTGAGGTCGATTTCTTCGATTAAAAC
>NC_068985.1:72627093-72628260 GCF_001194135.2 Octopus bimaculoides
TAAACTTGATACAGTCACATAAATCAGAGAAGTGGACCAGAACCACCCATGTAAATACTTAGGATGAAACTGACAAAAATCAGCATACAGAGAAATGAAGGAGAACATTTAAAAGTACAACATATATTTCTTTATTGCCCACAGGAGGCTTAACATAGAGGGGACAAACAAGGACAGACAAAGTTAGGTCGATTACATCGACCTCAGTGCGTAACTGGTACTTATTTTATCGACCCCGAAAGGATGAAAGGCAAAGTCGACGCCGGCGGAATTTGAACTCAGAACGTAATGACGGACGAAGTACAACTAAGTATTGTGCCCGGCATGCTAACGACTCTGCCAGCTCACTGCCCTGAGTAAGACTAATATTTGAAACTGAACTCAGTGAGTGAAATCAGATATTAGATATATATACACTCACCAACCTGATTATAAGTTAGAGCTTCAACTGGAATTTAAAAGAATGGAAAATTTTAGAAAAAGAAAAGTACAAGAAGTTGCTAAGAATGTTCGAAAGTGACCACATCAAAGTTGATATAAGAAGAATAAACCTATCACACCATACACAGGAAAACAAAATATAGTTTGATATAAATGGAAAATTATTAGAGAGCAACAACCGTTGAACTAGAAAAATAATCTGAAGCAAACAAATGGAAATTAATTAATGTAATATCTACTATAATAAATACTCATGCTTTATTCTGTCACAACATATGAATGATAAAAGAAGTGGTGATAGATGAATAAGGAAGGAAGGGGTGATGGCGAACTGGTAGTGGAGGCGTTTCAACTCTGCGTATGTGTGTGTGTGTGTGTGTGTGTGTGTTTCTACAATGGAAGTGGGATGGTGAACATTCAACGCTGAAAAGGAAAATCAAACAGTGTTTCAACTCTAAAATACAACAATTAGCCGTCATTTTTGACGGCACGGGATCATCTAGTAGAAACATAATGTACTTTCCTCCATATATAGAGCGCAGGAATAGCTGCGCAGTTAAGAAGCTCGCTTTGCAGCCATGTGGTTTTGAGTTCAGTTCCACCACGTGGCATCTTGGGCAAGTGTCTTCTACTATAGCCTCGGAGTGACCAATGAATTGTGAGTGAATTTCGTACACCGAAAAAATGTAGAGCCCTGTCCTATGTGTGTGTGTGTGTGTGTGTGTG
>NC_068985.1:72628637-72629598 GCF_001194135.2 Octopus bimaculoides
TGTGTGTGTGTGTGTGTGTGTGTGTACTATGTTCCTTATGCATTCGAAAACTGAGTTTCTGAGTTGCCGATTTTGATGTATAGGGTAGCAAAAGTGTCAGTAATCTTTCGGCTACCAGATAAAATTTATATTTATTTACATATTTTCTACATTATCTCAACAACCAGCTATAGTTATTTGAAAGACACTGCTCTACAACGACCAGGTTTCATTTGAACCAAAATTACAAGTGCTGCATTACGAGAGTGACGGTGTGTGAATAATGAAAGTAATGTTTCTCCGAATTAAAAGACATTCATTTCTCTATATGTTATGAGGAAATACAGTCAGTTACTCTCTCCTTCTCTCTCTCTCTCTCTCTCTCTCTCTCTATCTATCTATCTATCTCTCACACACATTCATGTACACGCACGCGCACACATACAAAAAGATGTATGCTTTCGTATTTATGTACGTGTATGTGAATGATAATGTGTGTGTGTATGAAAGAGAGAGAGAGAGAGAGACTGAGTACCACTTAAACATACATGCAAAAAAAATACATACATGACAACATGCAGTTTCACTCACTCACTCTCTCTTTCACACGCACATACACACACACACACATACACGTCCATTTCATATACACGTACGTACATCTTTTCCTTTCTCCTCTCTTTCACTTTCTGCTCTCACTTCAAAGAAAATGTTGCCTATTCACCTTCTCTTCTCTTTCAATTTCTGCTCCCTTCAGAGCATAAAGAAATTTTTAAAAAATTACGGAAATTAACGAACAATCATATGAGCCCATATGATTGAGTTGACAACTTTGCTGCTTCAAACAAAAGAATGCTATAAAATAACTTCCTTTGGCGCACACACACACACACGCACACACGCACACACGCACACACGCACACACACAGACACACAGACACACACACACTAGGTAAAACGTCTGTACGAATTATGTTATTTC
>NC_068985.1:72630438-72630970 GCF_001194135.2 Octopus bimaculoides
CCGGTGTGCAACGATTTTGCCGGCTCGCTACCTTAATCAAAGATATATAAAAAAAAAATATTAGCAAAGTCCCTTGATCTTGCAGAACTTTTGGCCAATTTCGTGGTAGCTTTGGCTGCTTTGCCTTATCTCATACAAATTTTATGTTTTGCCTGAAATTATGACCATGTTTTGTAGGTTCTCTAAAACGGTATTGTCTCTTATAAGTGTTTCAAAGTTTACCGTGTAGAGAGGATTTTTTGTTTTGTTTCATTTTACTCTGTTGGTGGTTTTATTTACTTATTTATTAATGTAGTCAGAGCTAGACAAAAGAGTGGAAGCACAATGAGTCCCTCAGAAAGATATCTTCTTTTATCAGTATAGAGTGTTTAGAGCTGATTTTAATTATCCCCTCTTTGTCTTCTAGGGATATGGCTGTTTTCCATTTCAGCATGACATATCTATCTATCTATCTATCTATCTATCTATCTATCTATCTATCTATCTATCTATCTGTCTGTCTGTCTGTCTATCTATCTATCTATCTTTCTTT
>NC_068985.1:72631378-72631989 GCF_001194135.2 Octopus bimaculoides
TATATATATATATATATATGCACATACATACACACAACGTGTGTGAGTGATTGTGTGTAATTACGTAATAGAGTTCACATTACTAAACTGACCTTCCGCTCAAACATTGACAGCTATTGTCCCCATTCTTTATTTCTCTCTTATTTAATTACTCTTGTTTTGTACTACGAGACTAGTTTTGTCTATATCTCCTTACATAAAGTAATGTCACTGTTTTTAATCTTACTACTTATTGATATATCAGGTCATCCCATAAGTTCTGTCCGATTTTGCCTGTTTTAAAAGTGAAAGAAATGTATTAGTATTTTAGAATGTCTAATGGAATTAAAAATTATTTTTATGCATTTGTGAACATTTAAACTAATTAAATATTATTTTACAGGATAATAGAATTAAAATTTCTTTGATTAAATCCCTTTCTAACATGAAAGTATCCAAAGAGCATTTGAGGCTCATAATGCTTTATGAGTACAAAAAAGGAAACTCTGCAGCCGAAGCGACTCGAAACATACACTCAGTTTATGGGAAAGAATGCATAAATGAAAGAACTTGCAGAAGATGGTTTGCAAAATTCAGAAGTGGAGATTTCAGCCTATGTGTGTATATCTATC
>NC_068985.1:72632240-72633264 GCF_001194135.2 Octopus bimaculoides
TATATATATATATATATATATATATTGCTGGCTTATTTGTCTATTTGTCTTTTCTCCTGGTGCTGTATGAATACTTGATGTGGCTTAAGAGTCAAGTTCTGTCTGCTATCTCTAGTATGGTGGTATCTTTTAGATACCCTTAATTATAATTTTAATAATAATTATTACCTATAAGGGTTTTATTCCCATGCTGGCCACTTAATATGATCGGTATTTTAGATAACGATCTTATCCTTATATAAATTTATATATATATACATACACACATCTATGTATTCATATATATGTATACATAAATAGACACACACACACACACACACACACACACACACACACGCACACACACACACACCACATATAATACTAGAATGTATTCATATGAATCAGTTGAACTATTTATTTTGTTCTTTGTGACAGTTTGCATTCCTGAACTTCAAACAAATTACCAGCGATAAATGATAGACCTGGCATTCCTTACGTTTTTTGTAAGCTTCAAGATCTCTAAGACAGAGTGACGAATGCTATGCTAAGCTATCAAGTCACGAATTGCGATGAATGATTGCTGCTCAATGTATTTCGTCTCATATAAATTTTTGTTATAGTTAAATATTTGTGTGTGTATGCCTGCCTAGGGATGCCCTCATGTGTGTGTGTACGCGTGAATATAAACGTGTGTTACGTAAATATTGTTTGCTCTGATGGCACACCACATCGAGCAGACCTATGATCAAAGATGTTCCAGTTGTGATCATCGCATTTTTGTTCTAAGACACAATGTATCGAGGATTACATTCAGCAATGTGTCCTTTTTCTAAGTCGATAAGTTATGTTTTTGGGAAGATCTGTCAACAATTTCTCGCTTGACTAGCGACAATGACGTGTTTTTCTCATACCATGAATTAGTTGTGCGTGTTTGTGAATGTGTGCGCGTGTAAGTGTGTGTGTGTGTGTGTGTGTGTATGTGTGTGTGTGTGTGTGTGTGTGTGTGTGTGTGTGTGTGTGCCTGTGTCTTTGTGTGTGTATA
>NC_068985.1:72634118-72635061 GCF_001194135.2 Octopus bimaculoides
TATTTTATCATTATTAATAAATTATAGGGCAGCAAAAAAATTTTAGAAATTTTATTTACCACCAGTGGTCTAGCGAGAATAAAAATCAGTCAATAGACTATATATTATTCATTTAAAATACGTATGTACGTATGTATGTATGTATGTATGTATTATGTATGTATCTATGTATATATATTCGAGGTCTGATCAATAAATATCCGGACTGTTGCCATAATAACGAAGTTAAAGCACGCAGAGTGAAGCTGCTTGGCAAAGATTGACCTTGAACTCTGTTGTGCATACGCAATAAGTTTTGTCGTTCTAGCTCACTTCCACTGTTTACACTAGTGCTTGGAAGGAAGATGTGTAGCGTGTGATCGTCGCATTGACCATGACAGGGAAAGTTGTCGTGGCGATACCTGTTCAGAGGCCTACGCAAAGTTGCAGAAAATGTATGAGCCGCACACAAGTGTACGTGTGGTTCAGACGTTTCTAAGAAGAAGTTTCGATATTGACGGACGTTCTGGAGACCGCAACTGGCAGAACTGAGAAAAACATCGCAGCTGTGAGGAGAGATTGTCAAATCACCATGCGTGAGTTATCAGAAGATGTGCAGATTAGCTCCGGTTCAGTTCAGTCCTGAGGATCTGGATATGAGACGCGTCTGCCAATTTTGTGTCAAAACTGCTTTCAGCTGACCAAATAGGCACCTGGGTTTCAGTTGCACAAAATCTCCTTGATTGTGTCGAGAACAATGAAAAATTTTTGAAAACTTTGCGTAGGCCTCTGAGTAGGCATCACCAGGCTTTTGGCAAAATTTGATGCAGATTCTCTGCTCAACTTTCTCTGTCATGGTCAATGCGACGATCAGACACTACACACCTTCCTTCCAAGCACTGGTGTAAACAACGGTAGTGAGCTAGAACATTAAAACTTAGTGCACATGCACAGCAGAGTTCAA
>NC_068985.1:72635465-72637659 GCF_001194135.2 Octopus bimaculoides
ACCTGATTAGGACGAATGTTACTACTATTTAGCCTCAAGAAAACATTATCCCCAGTTGGCTATCGACGCACTAACTGCGTCCTTATACTTCGAACAATAGAGCTAGTGTCCCCACTCAGCTCAAAGCAATATGTGTACCAATGGTTCCTGGGTTATTTCCCTTCATCAACAGAATAATCGCTTGGCTAGAGATGGCAGCATATTATGGGAGAATCGCTTAAGGCGGCGAGCTGGCAGAGACGTTAGCACGCCGGGCGAAATGCTTAGCGGTATTTCGTCTGTCTTTACGTTCTGATTTCAAATTCCGCCGAGGTCGACTTTGCCTTCTATCATTTCGGGGTCGATAAAATAAGTATCAATTGAGCACTGGGGTCGATGTAATCGTCTCCTCTCCTACCCTGAAATTGCTGGCACTGTGTCAAAATTTCAAACCAATATGAGAGAATTGTTGATTGCTCAAAATTAGCAACTCCAAATAAGTTGGAGTACTTCTGTATCTACACCAACTTGGTTACTGAAAGTAAATAATAATAGATTAACAAGGTTGAAACGTCAAGTAGTGTCTGCACAGATATTGCGGTATAATGAGGTCGGTCTATTTACTTTTGAAATGTCAGAGTACACACATACATAGCTACCTACCTACCTACCTGCATACATACATACGTACGTACGGCACTCCGCCGGTTGCGAGAGTTTCAGTTGATCCGATTAACGGAACAGCCTGTTCGTGAAACTAACGTGCAAGTGGCTGAGCACTCCCCATACACGTGTACCTTTAACGTAGTTCTCAGGGAGATTCCGCATGACACAGAATGTAACAATGTTGGCCTTTTGAAATACGGGTACTACTCATTTTTGCCAGCTGAGTGGACTGGAGCAACGTAAAATAAAGTGTCTTGCTCAAGGACACAACGCGTCGCAGGGAATTGAACTTGCGACCTTACAATCATAAGCTGAATGCCCAAACCACTAAGCCATGCGCCTTCACTATATGTATCTACTTACATAATATATATATAATATGTATGTATAATATGTATAACACAATGGGTACCGTTACAGTTTGCAGGATTATATGTACTAGCAAATCTACCCATCTACGATGGAGACATAAAACGAGAGAGGCAGTATGTATTGAGAAATGGGTAAATGGACTTGATAGATTACTGGGTGATAATGTTGGTGATACAGCATTCTATTGCAGCTATATGACATGTATTTGCGACTAAATGACATATGATGACGATTCACTTCCCAAACTGAAATAGGCTCCCAGCCTCTGTATCATGAATGGTTATGTGGACCACTCCGAATGAAAGCCAGACCTTCCTTTGACCACTACATAAAAAGTATTAAGAAAAAATGTTATTTAGATATACTTTTATTTTAGTTGTTTACACTATTTTACGCTTGTTTATACTCTTATACAATCAAAGTTCACAAATTTCCTTATTCAAATTATGAATCATATTCCTTTCGATAATATCACTATGATTACAAAACTTCTTTGTAGACGATATTTCTTGTTTGCTCGACACTAATTTTCAAATTACTGGAGTCCCTTGCTCTGCTCACAGCGACGTATAACTGGCCGTGTGTAAACACCAGAGTGGGTAAAATTACACCTACACGATCTAAAGATTGGCTCTGTGCCATGTTTGCTGTGAATGCGCGAACGAATTCTTTAGGAGTCGGCACATCTACGATGGGAAATAAAGGGATAGTATCGCAACTCTAAACCCTCTAAATTCGCGGACTATACAGGGGAGAAATCCAGAGTTAATCTTCTTCACCGAAATTTTAACAAATACAAAAAATCAAAGGTGATTTATTAATACAAAACTTAATATCAGTAATAGTTCAGTTTACGGGCTTAAAAAAGTAAATAAAAATTAAGGGAGAGTGGGTTGTAGAATCAACCCTCAGAGCAATTTTCTTCTTTCGTGTTTTAAGATTGAACCGAGTCATGTTGACAGACATGTGTAGAAGTTCGTCGGGTGTATATTTCGTGTAACTCTTTTTGGATGGTCACGGTTGAAACAATTACAGAAGTATAAATAGAGGTACCTAGCATAGAACTGGTGGAATTTCGGTTAATCAGCTTAAAATACTAAAGGTTCAGAAAGTGTAAGCTTTGCATAGTGTGTAGATGTGTAGTGGTTATTTGTGGTTAGGTAGTGGTCAGGAACAC
>NC_068985.1:72637788-72639742 GCF_001194135.2 Octopus bimaculoides
ACCATACATAATTGATCAGAAATATAATTGATCAGAAATATAATTTCAAAGTGTTCACGGTATCATAGTGAGGATCGGATCAAAGACATTTTGGCAATTTAAAAAATGTTGGAGAAAGCTTTTCAAATATAAATAAAGTGGAAGTATGGAAAAATAATCATTTTTTTCCTTTTTTCTGTTAGTTTAGTATCATTTCGAAAGATGAAAATTTATATTATGGTTTATTATTGTTTATATTTTGAATTACATATATATATATATATATATATGGGGACACCAAAATCTTTTAAGTGCTTTGGGCCTCTGCCGGTCTTATTCCGGCCCTGTCAGAGACGGTGATGATTCAGAGGTGTGAAAGAGATAAGGGATTTCCAGTATTTGTGTGTCATGGAAGGTTGCACATAAAGAGTGAAACTAGTTATGAATTTCGAAATATTCCAGAAGCATCAGTATAAGATAAATGTGAGAGGCAAGAAGAGTTGTAACCATTGCGAACGATGACTTTTGGCAGTATGAAGACAGATAGATGTCCTAGGACCAAAAAGTAGATATGGCCGAAGAGTGTTGGTAGCTGGAGATGTTCGTACAGGTGTAGAGATGGCAGATGCATTTAGTGGAGTCGACGAGGAAGATTTCAAGCTAGAATTGCTAGAGGTTTCCGCGGTTAATATCTACCTGGTAGTGGGTGACACCACATTTCGGACAAAAATTTGTTGCCTCGCCAGCCGAAATTTGTTCTCGTAAAGGAATAGGTAGCGTTGTTTGCGTGTTAATAAAAGGTGATGTTTAAGGGGGCAAACTGGTAGAATCGTTACCGCGCCGAAAAAAATGTTTAGCGGCATTTTTTCCGATTTTACGCTCTGAGTTCAAATGCCGAGGAGGTCGAATTTGCCTTTCATTCTTCTGGGGGTCGTTAAAATAAGTACCAGCTGAACATTGAGATCGATGTAATCGACGTACCCACTCCCTCGAAATTGCCGACCTTATGCCAAACTTTGAAACAAATAAGAGTTTTGGGTCTTGGTTGGATTGACGTCAAATGGAATGTAAATGGTATCGGTGAGTCTTGATGTCACAATAGTCGCCTCCCAGCCAAGAGTCTGATCCGAATACACACAAGAACTGAACTCCATTGAAAGAACCCATGGACCTGGGCTCGTATTAAACTGGGTCATGACATGTGAGAACCACTCCCCATCTCCACCACAAAAAAGGAGGGACTTTCTACATCAGGACCATATTAGATAACTCGGCACCAAGCATGTAATGAGAGAGACGGGGAGTGAAAAAGAGCGATGAGAAATGTTGCAGTTACTGTATAACTTAGGACACACGCACACACACAATTTAATGTACCAATAAAATATATTGATGTATCTCATTTTCCCTTCGTCACACCTTATGCTCAACTCCCATTCCCTCCTATCCAAACTAACTCGACAAGAGTTGTTCCTTTGTTAATCACGCGATTTATGACTAATTTACATATTTCCTGTGTTATTTCTCTTCTTTGTTCACTCGGACAAGGCTTCACCAGTCTGACCGATGTTACCGCCTTAATTCTAGTGATTTTCATTGGTTGTGCTAGATACAGTGAAGAGGTAGATAAACAAAGAGAGGGGGAAAGAGTGTGAAAGAAAGAAGAAGAAGAAGAAGAAGAAGAAGAAGAAGAAGAAGAAGAAGAAGAGGAAGAAGAAGAAGAAGAAGAAGAAGAAGAAGGTTGATCGGAGATATAGGCTATAAGGAGAGGGAAAAGGAGAGAAAAGAGTGAAGAAAAGAGCGAATATGTGCGATGAGGGGGTTCTTTATTGAACTTCTCAGGCGCTTTCATTGTTATAATGAAGTGGTAAAACCAGGGAAAGAGTATCAAAGGTTATAAGAGAAGGAACGCGTCAATATACGAGGGGACGTTGTTATCGATTTTCGAGCAATGTTAATCATCATGTTTCAATCT
>NC_068985.1:72640437-72645609 GCF_001194135.2 Octopus bimaculoides
GCATGTATAGACGGATGTAAGTAGCTTAGTTTAATTTGTATTACACAGGCATGTACACACACACACACACACACACACACACACACACACATGGATACACACACACCTATGGGATAAAAAAGAGGGATCATCTGGACTAGTTACAATCCTGTGCTAGGAATTCATCAGAGACTGAGCACTCTCTTTGACTGACTATGCATAGTCTTGGTCAAAATCTATCGATATTTTCGTTAATACAGATTAGCAACGAAAGCAAAAACTGTTAACGCACCAGTAATCTATTAACATACATAGAGGATTATGTTTGTTTATATATGTAAATAGACATAGAAAACATGAGTGTGAGTGTGTATGTATAATAACTTAAAAGGCTGTTTAATTCTATAGAATTGATAACAATATCGCTTACTTAAGTTAATTACATCTCTTTGATTTGTCTATATAATGTTTATGCATAGACATACACCCACACGAAAACATGCACACACACACACACGCACACAAAAGGTTGTGTCTGGTGCTTTTGGTGGCCATTGAGAATCAAAGTAAGTTTATATCATCGATTTTTTATATATTACTCTCATAAATATAATTATAAGTAAATGTTGACAAGTTTATTATATTTGTGAATGCTTGGTCGTCTTTATATAAATATAATAGCAATTTTGGCCAAACATAAACAGTTCAGTAACTAGAAGCAATCGATCCTTTTTTTTTTCTTTTTGCCCAGCCAGTTGAGTCACACTTTTCTGGCTTACATCGAATGTTTTTGTTATTGTTTATTATTGGCTTCGTGGGGGAAGAAAATGGCAGTGTTCATTATCCTTTTGCAGCACCTCCATAAATGTTTGAGGAAAACGAGGAAGAAATCCTTACTCAGAGACCTTTGTGCAGCCGTTTGTAATCCAGTAGAATACTCTAAAGGCACCCAAAAACCTAGTGGTAGTGCTAAATCGGGCGACGGGTTAAGTTTATTACCGAAGAAGCGATAAAATCCATCTTACACACATCCACACAATTTCCATTTACACATGAACACACGCACGCGCGCACATCTATCTATCTATCTATCTATCTATCTATCTATCTATCTATCTATCTATCTATCTATCTATCTATCTGTCTATCTATCTGTCTGTCTATCTATCTATCTATACGCGTGCGTGTAGACACACATACAGATGTACGTACAGACATGTATACATATACAGATACGGATACACAGAAATAATGACGCTGGATAATAACGGTTTCAAACCAAAACAAGAAATCGAATAAGAAATAAATGTTACATACACTAACAATCAAATCACTCGCCCAGCCTCTTGAAAGACTTGGTTGACAACATTGGTAAACGGGTTTTCTTCATATCTTCGAAAGAAGATGTTTTTATGGGGAGTAAATGGATATTATGATAAAACTCAGAAATAGTGAATTCTATGACAAGGTTGGAAATGAAAAAAAAAAAAAAACACTGAGAATACACTGTCAATTCAAGAATAGAAACAGAAAGTGGAACATTTTAATTAATCTAATGGAAAGAATTAATAGAGACAGGAAATTCCTAAATTTTATAATCTCTCTTACTACAGTTATGCCGGGACATAAGTGTTGTAAGATATTAAATATGAACTGTCTTAAGGTTAGTTATTCAGCTCATAAGAAGATTTATATATAAGACACAACCATACAGTATCGGCAGGTTTAAATCGAAAATACGGCACGATCTGAGAGTAAAAAATTAAGAATTTTGTTTCAAGGAAGTGACTGTTTGAACAAAAACAACAAAAAAAAAAGAGAAGATGAGCTGCCAGTAACCTGTATGTATAGAGCTACGAAGTGCATTCCAGAAGTTTTGAGACTTTTTAGGAGAGGCAGTTATAATTTTCCTAGATCATTGTAATTTTCGTATATCATTACTATACATCTAATAAACTGATCTGCCAACTTTTGTAATTCCAGATTGAAGGGGATGGCTGCAACAACACTTTGAACACATCATCCTAAACCCTGCTTATCACGGCTGATTTGTTTACAGAATTCAATCGAGACGTTTGGAAGGTCGCCATACAATAAAGTTTTGTGTTAAACTAGGGATAAGTGCATATGAAAAACTCCAGACTGATAATGGATTAAATTTTTGCTGGCACAAGAGGTTCAAGGATAGTAGAGGGGAAGTGAGACACTATGAGAGGAGAGGTGTGAGAGAAAAGAGACATCAGAATATTAGAGTTGGTTGAGAAAATTTGCAGTTATCTGGATGAAGATCGTTGTGCGTCTATAAGGACAGTAAGCATACGGTTTGGATTCGGTGTGGTAACTGTACACAGAATTATTCATGAAGATCTCAACATGCACAAAATTTGTGCAATGTTTCTTTTCAGGGTGCTTAGTGACGTACATCCCGGTAACCGATAGAGATGAGCAACAAAACTGTCCCCCACCATTTCTGTAGTCCAGACCTTGCACCCTGTGACTTTTAGTTGTTTCCCAAGCTGAAGGAGAACCCTAGGGGAAGTCGGTTTGAAGATGAAGGAAGCTGTGACAAGGGTCCTGAATACCTTGACTTTGGAGGACTTCCATGTAACCTTCACGAAGTCGATGGAGCACTACAAGTGCATTAAAGTCAGAAGATCCTATTTTGAAGGAGATTAGGATTTTGTACTCATTTGAAATTAATAAATGTCTCTTCTGGTAAAGTCTGAAAATTTCTGGAATGCACCTTGTAGTATCTTTTGTATAAGTTTTGACCTGTTTCTTAAACAAAAACAAAATGTTGGTCTCAAAGTGTTACAAAACAAATGTTTCTCAAGTATTGCTAAAACAACAATGTAATTTCATGAGATGACAGTCTTTAGAGTGACAGTCTTGTATGACGTTTAAAAGTTGAATGCAATGATAAGTTTTTAAGTGTTAAAAGTGAAACGAAACTTACTTAAACGTGTGCTTGAAGCAGCTGTTTACACACGTATTAATCACAAGATTTTTTGAAGTTCATAAAGTGTTTTCTTCATAGTTTTCGTATAGCATTCCAAAATATATCCATGCAGTAAGCAATTCAAAATAAACAGGCATAAAAGAGAGCAGAAACATGATACTCAGTAGTTTGGCAATAAAGTGACAATCAGTTGACTTTTGTAATTTATCGATTCTTGGTGATTCAAAAGAAATTTATACATGCATGCATGTATATACTTACATCCATCCATCCATTCATCCATCCGTCCATCCATCCATCCATCCATACATACATACATACATACATACATACATATGTACTATCATAGAGGTTAGCTGCCCTGCAGATATAAATATCTCTGAAAATCAAAGAAAAAGAGGATTTCTATGAATAACTGCTACGAAACCTCCAGCTTCTATATTTAGACTATGAATTCAAACTCATACCAATAATAACTGGAGCACTAGGTTTTGTTAGTAAATACTTAAAGGAGAAGCTGGATAAACTAGGATTTTTAGAAAGAAAACTGACTGGCTGGTTCGTACATTACAAGTGCAATCTGTGAGTGGAACAGTAAAAATATGCAAGACTTTTCTCAAGTTCCAAATGTGAATTTGTCTGTGTTAACTACATCTCAAAGATGGAGCCTTGTATCTTTGTTGGAAATCGGCCCCCTCCTCAGTGGAAGATCTTTAATAATTAAAAAATAGAAGAGACATGCATATGAAAATACCGTGTTGGTGTTGTGAAATCCCAATGAAGGAGACTTGGATTTAGGTTAGAATCCGGCTCTTTCTCTATTGGCAGGAGATCTTGAAATAAAACTGAATAATGACATACATATACAAACATACATACATGTGTGTATGTGTGCGTTGCGCGCGCGCGCGCGCGTGTGTGTGCGTGCGTGCGTGCGTGCGTGTGCGTGTGCGTGTGTGTGCGTGTGTGTGTGTGTGTGTGTGTGAGAGAGAGAATATGTAAATATGTGTATATACTTATATGGGTGAGTGACTGTATATCTATCTATTTATCTATCTATTTATGCATCTATCTGTCTATCTATCAATCTATCTATCTCTACGTATATATATGTATGTATATATATTATATTATATATATATGTATATATATACACACACACACGCACGCACACACACACGTATATATATATATATATGTGTGTGTGTGTGTGTGTGTACATGTGTGAATGCTATAGTAAAATCAGATGTGCATGTTTAAACGTGTAGATTGGTTCGAGGCTTTTGTGCGCTTCTGCTTGTGTATGAGTTTGCAAGTATTTGCTTTTGTGTATGTACGCAATTGTGCTTTTGGGTGTACATTCATACAAAATTTAGTATATACTAACCTTAAGATAATTGGAGACTAATTAGTAACTTCAAGTATGTTTTTGCTTTAAAATCTTCCATGTGCTCTTTCTTTGTCAGTTACACGCGCGCACGCACACATACACACACACACACGCACACAAACACACACACATGTATATATACATACATATATGTATCTATATACCTTTCTATGCATATATATATGTGTATGCATATATATATATATATATATATATATATATATATATATATATATATATATATATATATATATATATATATATATATGGAACGGCGTTATTACTATTCTTTAACCCCAGGAGAACACCTTTTACAGCTGGTTAACTAAACAAACATTTGTCGATATATTTAAAGAGGGGAGCCTCTAGCGGACAGGTGTTCAATACTAAGGAAGATCAAATAACCTGAATCCAGGCTGGTCTGCTGGTCCTGTCAAATCGCTAGATGGTAGGGGTTCGCTCCCTTGCCTGCAATATATTGGACACAGATTGTGTCGCTAACCAGCTGGAGAGGGTTTCTACTGAGCTGGGGTTAGAAAACAGTAGTGGCGCCGTTCCGTCCGGAACAGCCATGTTGAAGTGACAAGAAATATTACTTTTCAGTATTGTTAGTACTTGCATCTCTTATAGAGATTTTAGAACTAGCTACTTTGCTTATACACACACACACACACACACACACACACACTCACACACATACACACATGTATATATGTATATATATAATATATCTATATCGACATATGCAATAGAAGCCACTTTTAGGCTAAAATCCTTAAGCCTGTTGTATATAAATGTACATTCATACACAAATAGGTACATAGATACATATGTAAACATATAT
>NC_068985.1:72651856-72654100 GCF_001194135.2 Octopus bimaculoides
TAAACCTAACAAAACTCTCAACTCTCATGCATCCTTATTTTTCCTACCAATTTATACATGAACTACTATTGAACTACAAAAGCTCAAAGACAATATAATGTATGGGTATATTTATTTTTTTTATATATTATTGTTTTATATATTATTTTCTTCATTTTGTACTTTTTTGTACTTCTTTGTAAAAAAACATTTTCATTCTCCTTCTTGATAATTTGCTTCATCGCAATGAAAACCGGTTAGAAAAAATCTTCATTAAATTATGCTCCCAGTTCAGCATTCTGGCTTTTTTACATTTTCCTATATACATGAACTACTATTGAACTACAAAAGCTCAAAGACAATATAATGTATGGGTACTTTAGCTCCGTTACCATAGCAACAGTACCGCTACTTTTTGATTGGACATCGTATAGCAACATTTATTCTGACCAAACTCGAACCCTATCCCTTTTGAGAATGTTGTATCCAGGTCAAGGCTCTTTTTTCAACTCATGCATACTCTTGACATACAATTCCAAGTCATCCACATAGAAGCAGTGAGTAATTTTGGCATTTCTGTTTCTTCGTGAACCACTGAGATACCTTCCAAACTTCAACATAAATGACAAAGTGTTTAGTGGAAGTAGGAACAGCATCACGGAGAGGTTCCCATTAGAATATGCTTGTGCCATATTGTATTTTATCAGTGATAATACAATCACTCCATGTATTCAACTTCAAGATGGTGACCCAGGATGAAGAATGCCAGCTATGGCTTTGATTAAGCTCTCTGGAACTTTAGCAAGTTGAAGGGTTTCTTGCATCCACGAGTGGGAGTAGAATCAAAGGCTTTCTTGTAGTCCAGAAACCAGGTTCCTCCTATGCTCTCGCACCTCTGACATTAGATTTGTTTATCAACAATTGCTCGACACATACTCAAACTCCCTTCTTCCCAGCTGCTTGTTCTGCTGTGATCATGTTATTACTTTCACAATGGTCTTGGAGAAAGACATTTAAACTGCTGTATATATTTTGTACATTGACTTCTGGCATGCAATGGTCCAGGAGTGTTTTATTTTGCTATGTGGGTATATATGTATGTCTATATACATGGATGTATGTATGTAGAGAGAGAAAGAGAAAGAAGGAGAGAGAGGGAGAGACATATATACATGTATTATACACACATATATATACCAGCATACATATGCGTGTATGTATGTACGTATGCATGTATGTATGTATGCATGTAGACATGTATGTCATTATTCAGTTTCATTTCAAGGTTCCTTGCCAATAAGGAAAGAGCCGGTTTCTAACCTAGATCCAAGGCTCGTTCAATGGAATTTCAACATCAACCGAGCATATTTTATGCATGCATGTATATGTGTAGATTTGTATGTTTTGTTTTATGTATGTATTCTCATTCATATAATTGCATATCTAGACATTCTCATATATACATGAATGATGAACTTCTGGAAAGTTTCACAGATTTTTACAGTTTCAGTGATGGATTGGATCTGTAGTCTTCAAATCAGCTTTACCCTTTCTGGTTTTAAGAAGCCTAATTTCTCAAGATTGGTATTTAGGCAGTGTGTTACATATCCCAGTACCCCAATAATTACAGGTATAAACCTGAACTTGTAATCTGGATAGAGTAACTGTAGATTTCTCAATAGTTAAGCATAGGTATGTTCTTTTGCGCTGATCTTTAGCTTTATGTTAATATCTGCTGAGCTGCTCTATGTATGTATGTATGTATGTATGTATGTATGTATGTATGTATGCATGTGTGTATGCATGTATGTGTGTGTGCGTTTTTATGTATAAACACAACTGGCGACCACACACTTTCTGCCAACCAAAATTCACCCACAAGTTATATTATAGAACTTCTACACCTTAGTTAGGTACGAGAAAATGTGATCGAACTTGGAGCTAGTTGGTTGCAAAGACAACAATTTAACTACAGCTTTATGCTTATTTTTCAGACAAATCAGTGAAGAATTTGACTTCTGGGTGGCAAAGAGAGCAAAAGGAATTGGAATTTCCTTGTAAGTTGTGGAAAACATCACCAATTACTCGATCTCCTTCATTTTGACTGTGTTTAATTTAGTCTTAAAAACTAGAATTAGCAGAGGTTGATTAACCTATACTGCTAATTTACTGTCTGCTTTCTCCGAAAATTCACAAATACGGCGTCGTTGCAAGAAAGCATGATGTTAGGGTGTATTGGGAGATAGTTACACACACACATACACT
>NC_068985.1:72654817-72655486 GCF_001194135.2 Octopus bimaculoides
TATATATATATATATACTCTGTTCCTCTGTTTTCGGTCGTAGATTTAGTTCGGAGTAAGAAACAGACGAAGGCCAGACAGCGCTTAAAATGAAGTATTTCGATTGTTCACTAGTACTTATGGCTAATTTCGCATGACGCCCTACACTACTACTCAACTCTTCCCGCTTTTTTTTCTTCTTCTTCTTCTTCTTCTTCTTCTTCTTCTTCTTCTTCTTCTTCTTCTTCTTCCACTCCTCCTCGTCTCCTTTCTTTCTCCTCCCTTTTCTTATCTTTTTCCTCCATTTCCTTGTTCCCTAACTGCTCTGTCTTTCTTCCTTTCTTTCTTTCTTCCTTTCTTTCTTTCTTTTTTTCTTTCTTCCTTTCTTTCTTTCTTTCTGTTTCTCTTTCTTTCTTTCGTTCTTTCTTTCTCTCTTTCTCTGTCTTCTTCTCTTTCATTCTTTCCTTCTTTTTTTCGCTCTTTCTTCCTCCTCTTCAACTTTTCCTCCTCATCTTCCTCACCCTTCTCTTCCTATATCTCCTGCTGCACCTCCCTCCAATGTCTCTCTCTCTCTCTCTCTCTCTCTCCCTCCCCTTCCTGCTTCTTTCTTTTCTCCTCCTCATATCACTTTACAATTCTGCGACCTTCGATTAGTTAAATGTGTTCTATTGTTGTTTTAACCATTCCACCT
>NC_068985.1:72655496-72658301 GCF_001194135.2 Octopus bimaculoides
ATCTTGGGCAGGTGTTTTCTGCTATAGCATCAGGCCGACCAGAGCCTTGTAAGTGGATTTGGTAGATGGAAACTGAAAGAAGCCCGTTGTATATATGTGTGTGTGTGTGTGTGTGTGTGTGTGTGTGTGTGTGTGTGTTTGTCTCCCGCTATCGCTTGACAAGCGATGGTGATGTGTTTATGTCCTCATAAACTAGCGGTTCGGCAAAAAAGACTGGTAGAATAAGTATTAGGCTTACAAAGAATAAGACCTAGCGTCGATTTCTTCGACTAAAAACCATTTAAGGTGGTGCTGCAGCATGACTGCAGTCAAATGACTGAAACAAGTAAAAGAATAAAAGATAACGCGCAGACGCACGCATACACCGCATACACGTGTATATATAATTATACACATGCCTAACCAAATGCCAATACATGCATTTAGTTATGTTTCTATGTATGTATGTGTATGTATATGTGTGTGCGTTACCCCGCGTTGTTTTTGTCGGCCTAATGTCAAATTAGAAGACAGTGTGTCACGTAGTGGTACTGAACCCGGAACTACGTGCTTCCGAAGCGAACTCCTTAACCAGATGACCATCTCTATCTTGTAACTTTATAGTTTAATCTTATTCTCTTTCTTAATTTCATTTTTTTTTTCTTTTACCTATTACTTTCGTAAATTTTTGTATATATTATAAATTTTCCCCTTCAGTTTCTCTGTCTGTCAAACATACCCCCCCCTCTCTCTCTCTCTCTCTCTCTCTCTCTCTCTTTCTCTCTCTCTTTCGCTATCTCACCTACTCTCTGATACACCACTCACCTAATACACCACTCCTCTTCTTTAAGGTTGATTTCTAATTTAAGTACAAAACCAGCGATTTCAAAGGAAGATGGTTAGTCGATACTATCGACATCAGTACTTCGACGGCACTTCATTTTTTTTTTATTAACCCAAAAGGAATTAAAGGTAAAGTTGACCTTGGTGAGATCTGAACTCAAAACGCAAAGGTGCTGGAACAAATACTAAGAAGAAATTTCCCTGACACTGCAACAATTCTGCCAATTCACGATTCTGCTCTTTTAGCACAAGGTCATCAATTTTAAAGGATGGAGTGAGTCGACCCTTAGCGGTCAACTGGTATTTATTTTATTGACCACGAAAGAATGAGAGACACAATCGACCTCGAAAAAATTTGGACTTACAACGTAAAGAAGAGTTCAAAAAGTACCGCTAAGCATTTTCTCCGACGCGCTAACAATTCTACCAGCTCGCTAACTTCTGATCTGTAATAATGGTTTCAAATTTTGGTATACAGCCAGCAGCTTTTGAGGGGAGGGAAAAGTCGATTACATGGACCCCCTGATACTTAGT
Organism: Octopus bimaculoides; assembly: GCF_001194135.2. Lineage (NCBI taxonomy): Eukaryota > Metazoa > Mollusca > Cephalopoda > Octopoda > Octopodidae > Octopus > Octopus bimaculoides. The sequence goes on from NC_068985.1 coordinate 72,656,853, forward strand.
TTATTGATCCTGAAGGACGAAAGACAAAGTCAATCTCAGCAAAATTTGAACTCAGAACGTAAAGAGACGGAAGAAATACCGTTCAATACGAACGATTCTGTCAGCTCAAAGCCCTCTGCTCTTCTTTAATAATCCTTTCTACTATAGGCACAACGCCAGCAATTTTGGGGGAGGGATTAGTCGATTGCATTGATCCCAGTACTGAACTGGTACTTATTTCATCGACCTCGAAAAGCCAAGTCGACCTCGACGGAATTTGAACGTAAACCGGGAGAAATACCTTTATAGTGTGCCTTCCAAAGCCCCTCTACGGCTATCAGCTATCATATGCCATCATACAGTACGAATTCTTCTTTTACTGAATATACATGTGGGAATTTGTTAATAACAGCAGAATTTATGCAATAAATTTTAATACACGTATATACATTATTGCATTAATATGATCCAGCAATAGCGGTTTCCTGCAGAGAGGGTTCGAGAATAGTTGCCCAAGACGCCACTCAGTGAGACTGAACCCTGAACCATGTGATTGGGAAGCAAACTTCTTACCACTCACAGACACACGTGCGCGCGCACGCACACACACATGCACATACACACATACAAACATGTGTGTGTTTGTATATATCGCACACACATATATATATATACATTTATATACATACATGCATACATATGTATATATGTATGTATGTAGGTATACACACTCGTGCACACCAAACATAGATACATGTATGTATGCATGTATGTATGCATGTATGTATGCATGTACGTATGTATGTATGTATGTATTAGTGTATGCATGTGTGTACACTTATATGTATATATATGCAGGGCATTGTCATTTTCATTATCTTCCTTTCTGAGTTTCCTCTTGCAACATAACATAAATGAAATATAAACACCTTCTTCCTGTCTATATATTTATGTATTTATGTTACAGTCATGTAAACTTGTCTTTATTTTGTATCCGTATTTCCCACTCGTACCATTATTTTTCTAAAGACAGAGTGCAAGGAGAACCGCACTTGCATATATACATACCTGCTTATACACGCACACACACACACACACACACACATGCTCGTCTCATGAATGGACAACCAGAAAGACAGGAAGATTGACACTCAATCATTCAAATAATAAAGGGTTTGTGTGGGGTGTGTATGTAACTAAATGTATATCTATGTAAAAGTGTGTGTGTGTGTGCACGTACAAGTGTGAGCATAACTTATATATGCGTACACACACACACACACACACACACACACACACACACACACACACACACACACACACAAATATATACATAATATAATTGTGCCTGTGTTGTACGAAGTTTGCCTTTCAGCCACATAGTTGAGTTCACTACCATTCATGGCATCTTTGGCAAGTGTCTTCAACTATTAGCCCAGGCCAATCATAGCCTTGTCAGTGGATATATAT
>NC_068985.1:72660940-72662024 GCF_001194135.2 Octopus bimaculoides
GATAATATGATTTATTGTTATTATTATTATTATTATTATTACTATTATTATTATTATTATTACTATTATTATTATTATTATTATTATTATTATTATTATTATTATTATTATTATTATTATTATTATTATTATCATTATTATTATTATTATTATTATTATTATTATTATTCGTTATATGCAATTGAAGCACTATTTAAAATAAAATGGTTATGTATTATCATATTTAATGTAAATGCAGCGCTAAAATGCAATTTACTGCAGTTTTCGTCCAGAGATAACATCTTTTATGGACGTGTTGCGTTTAAAATACACCGAAATAAAATTTACAAATTTACAACGGTGAACAACTTTTGCTCCTTGTCTCATATCTGGCCTGTCGTACTTAGACCAGGCTGCTATTTTTATTGGAATGTTACACTACTATTCTTTATTTTTAAAGGTGTGGATACTGTCTGTTGCTATTGTGCTTTTGGTTTGACTGTTAAGACAATCTATCTTGTGCATAGCATTGTAGACTGTCCTAGTGACAATGTCGTGTTTCATGTCAAGGTAATATATTACGGACATTTTGAGACAGCAGCCGATGGTATGAGTGATATCTTTCACACCTGTATGATTCAATCGACACTTTCTATCACAGTGTGGGTATTTAAAAGCATCCTTATCTTTGTCGATGAACAGGTATTTAATAGCTATCTCCTGTCCATGGATAACATAGGCATAGTCTTCTAGCTGAGATGTGATGTATTTATTTCAGGTCGGAGAGGCTACCATTCCTATCAATGTTGCAAGTATTCATGAGTTTGAGAGATATGTACCCAGACATAGCTTTTGTCCGCTCTGAATATTTCTCTTCCAAATCGCTATTTAAGTAGCTTAGCTCAACCATCCTTGCTTCATATGCTGCAGCTGCAAACTCGGAGTAAATATTCAAGAATTCTCTGCTTCATCTCATAATGTTATTGCCTTCATAATTGATTATATATGTGATGTACTCATTTTGCCGTTCAATTTATGTATACACACACACACACACACAAACACACACACACACACGTATATATATATATATATATATATATAT
>NC_068985.1:72665640-72666537 GCF_001194135.2 Octopus bimaculoides
TACATACATACATACATATATATACATATATATATATATGTACATATATATATATATACATATATATATACATACATACATACATACATACATACATACATACATACATACGTGTATTTTTTTCTGACGTAAATTCTATACGTCACATCTATTACTCCATGGCTGACTTATTTCTCCTTCGTTAGAGTGTTCCAATCATTTATATACGCTGGCTGTCTAGAATTTTTATTTAACACGCTGTCAGGTTTTTGACTCTCCCCGACGCCAAAGCGCAAAGGAATTTTACTGCACCGCCTGAGATTCTCTATTCCCTAACCTCTCTACTCCTTTTCCACCTACTCTTCCCTGTACTTGCCGTCCTTCTATTTCAACTTAATGACATCTATAAACATCACCCACTTTGTCTCCTTTTAGGGCGACCTACCCGCAAACTAATGCTTTCATTGATCAATTGATTTTGTTTTGTTTTTGTCTTTTTTTTTGTGTGTGTTTTCAACTTGCCATTTTTGTTGTGACTAATTTGATAAATCATTTCTTCATCTCCATTCGGCAGTGTGAGCAACTTAGAGGTAATAGTACCAGAAGATTAGCTAAGCAAGTTTTATGTTACAATCTATATAACTAACATTGTTTTAGTTATGAAACAATTGTACTTCATGCTTTACTTCTTCCATTCCTTACATTCGCGGATTTTTATTCGCATTTTTAGCAACTTTGGCTGCCACACCGTGAGTTGTATGGTGACAGTCAACTTATCAAAATTTCCTTTGATTTCAATTTGAGAAGAATTGTGTAACTTACAATGGTTAATAAACTCGTAAACTCGTCTTATCGTATTTTGTCTACTTTAGTCATCAATACTTACTGTATACATGTTCGAAGCCTACAAACATCCGA
>NC_068985.1:72667238-72671917 GCF_001194135.2 Octopus bimaculoides
CTCTCTCTCCCTCTCCCCCTTTCTTTCTCTCTCTCCCTCTCCCTCCCTCTCTCTCTCTCTCTCCCTCTCTCTCTCTCTCTCTCTTTCTCTTTCTCTCACTCTTACACATAAGACTATAACATGAAGTCTTATATATTTCCGATAATTATTTCCTTTGCTGGGATCGTTGATAATCTTATAGTTCATTTGATTAACGAAAATAAAAAATTATTATTTTTACCCATCTGTAATTGTATGCCTTTATATAAGTTATTGACACTAAAATGTAAAAATATTTATTTCGACTGCAAAGTAATGCAAATAAGCTGTACAATTACATGTACCAGAGCTTATAGTAAATTTTTCAATATGATTATTTACCCAATAGAATTTTCCAGAGACACCGACATAATTTGAAAAAAAATATCTGAAAGGTAAATTTGTTGGTATAGCTGTTTGGTATGTTACATACCTCAGAATATACCCACGTGACGTCAGCTGTTTTTAGCATTCTAAACAACCGCGTAGAGAACGGTTACCTTTGAGTTTGTTAAAAAAGAGAGACTGTGATAAAGTAATGAAAGAAGTATTTCCTAAGCGAGTGAGTACAACTAGTAGAAGAAACGGCAAAAAGAAAACTGCCCGGAGGGCTGTTTCCATGCTAATTTACGAAATAAACAACCATTAGATATGAGATTCATGCTAACATTTGGGTCTTTTGTAACGGTTAACATTAAATATTTCAACAAAAATGTTATTTATAGCGACAAAAACCGGTGAATAAGCAATGCAAAGTACTAAAAGAAAGGCAGAGGCGTATTCTAATAATATGGTAGTTGTTTACAGTCCACAGTGTTTGTCGGTTGAATGGCAAATAACCTAGTACAGGCTCCAAACAAGTTTAAAAATTTTCTTTGTTAACGTGAGTCTCATTCAAAGCCTCTTTTTTTTTAATGAAAAAAAGAAGGAATGTCGTTTGCAAATTTGTGATTTGTTGATCCATTTCTATTTCTTGAATCTAGTTAAAATGTTACTCAGTGTAAATTTTATTACGTTATTGAACGTAAGTGGACTGTGTTCTCTCTTTCTCTGGATTGCTTATGCGATCATGTATTCTTTCATATATGTATACATACATTCACACTTATACACATATATGTATGTGTGTGTACGTGCTTGTGTGTGTGTATACTGGGCATCAACCCCGAATTTCTATATTGTGCTATTGCTAGATAGTTGTTTACCATACGCGGAGTTCATCAGTTCATCAGGTGTTGCTAGTTTTCTCGCAACACTCTTCATCAGGCTAACTTGATGGTGATGTTGTCGGTGGAAGTGATGGTGCAGGTTTAGTTGCCGACGATTTCACTATACAACAAGTGGTCTGTAAGTTCAGCAGGATGTAGCGCTTGTTCATTGCAAGATTGTAGAATTTTAAATGCATAATTTAGGCAGATGCAAAACACTTGACAGCGAGTGTCTTGCTCTCGAGATTCAGATTGCCACTGATGTTAGTCACAATAAGAAGCACTATCGTTTCATGGAGCAAGTGTATTGGCCCTAAAAGTTCAGTATCGGTTGCTATGCTTTTTAGGAGTGGCTTTAATCTTGTATTCTTTTATTCTTTTATTTGTTTCAGTCGTTTGACTGTGGCCATGCTGGAGCACCACCTTGAAGGATTTTAGTCAAATAAATCGATACCAGAACTTATTTTTTAAGCTTAGTACTTATTCTATCGATCTCTTTTGCCGAACCGCTAAGTTACGGGAACGTAAATACACTAACACCGGTTGTCAAGCTGTGGTGGGGGACAAAAACAATCACACAGACACACACACATACATATATACATACAATCACACAGACACACACACATACATATATATACATATATATACAACAGGCTTCTTTCAGTTTCCGTCCACCAAATTCACTCACAAGGCTTTGGTCAGCCCGAGGCTATAGTAAAAGACACTTGCTCAAGGCGCCAGGTAGTGGGATGCAATTCGGAACCATGAAGTTGGGAAGCCACGCTTGCACCTATATACTAAATCAACAGAAACCAAGTGTAACTGGATGGAACACTTTTCTGGGCGGTTAAACTGAGTCTGCGGTTGATATAGTAGCCTTTAACCAATGAACAAAGATCAATCATCATATTGCATCCACTGCAGTGAGGCGGCAAAGGCTGTAAGTAAATTGAATCTTGATCAGATTCCTGGTAAAGATGGAAACAGCATTGAGCTTTTAGCACTTTGATGAGAATGGTGCCACATGAAATCATAAGGTTATTAGTGTCGTTTGGAGAGGCAGTTCTGTTGCCAAGAATTGGAAAGATGCAATTATGTTACCTCTCTATGAAAAGTTTGAAGAGTAATAGTCTGAAGCATTTCTTGCAAAAACACACAAGCATTGTTTACGTTGGACCGGACATCGTGTACGAATGAATAGTCAGGGAATCCCAAAACAGATGCTGCGGCAAGAACTTGTACATGGAAAACACTTTCGGTGCGAAGTAAAGCAAGTCTGCAGTTTAAGAACTGTGAAGTCCTCCTTGAAACATTTAAAATGATTGTATTCAACTGGGAAATAATACCTTAAACCACAATCAATGAAGAAAATAAGTAAAAGGTGGTGCAGTTCGATGATTTAAGCAAGCTGCAAAAAAAAAAACCGCACAATTCGAGACGTGGTTGAAGCTTCGTATGTGATGTTTGTGATCGTATAGGCTGTGGTTGGCACGCACATCTCAGAGCAGATATATATAGTGGATATGTTCTTTAGGACAATTATGTTTGGGTTCATATCTAGATGGATGAATCTCACTGCATCGAAGCAAATGAGGAGACTTTTATGCAAATGAATGGACTTTTATGCAGTTTTTTAATAGCAGCTACAATCTCCACATTGCACACCCTACCAAAGTTCTTATTTAATTTCCTCCTGTATGTTGTACAGGCTATGTTTAGTTCAATATAAACCTTTAAAGAGTTAAATCTGCAATATAACATCAAGTACAGGCATTGAGTTGGCAGAATCTTCAGAATGTCTGAGAAAAATTATTTACAGTATTAAAGTTTATTCTTTGCGTTTTGGTTTCAAATTATGCCAACTTTTGAATTCAAACTTCCAGGATCTATAAAATTAAATATCAGTCAGGACATCGAACGATTTATGCTTCTATAATACATTGTAGACGTAAATGCAATTATAATAGAAGACAAAAACAAATAAACAAATTTTTTTCTCTCAACACAAACTTAATGATTCTCGTAGTGGTTATTGCTTAGCCCAAGGTTATCTAAACTCAGCGGTTCTATAATCAAAGACGTTTTAGTTTTGATCATCTCATCTTTTATTCAGATGTAATTTATGACTACATTGTTAAACGTGTCCTTCATTTAAAAATATAGAAAGGCGCGATTTGGGGGAGATATGACAATTATTTGTAGATAATTGAATAGACTATAACTATTCCAGTAACTACGTCCTGCAACTGATTTCAAGATTCATATAGGCAACCGAAGAAGTCAGAATAATACCGAAACACATCTAGCGATATTTCCTGTAGAGAAAATTAATTTAGTCATTAAAAAACTATATATTCTCGTGTCCCATATTCATTTCTCGTAGTTTTAAATTATTTTATGCCTTAAACGTTAACATAAAATTACTGCAAATTACCCCGTAGATAAAATTAAGTTCCTCATTAACAAATATTTTCTTGTGTTTCATATTCATTTCTTGTAGTTTTTAAATATTTCATGCCTTAAATCGGTTAGCAGAAAATTACTGCAAATTACATAGTTACTGTTGTTGTTTAGTCTCATGTCCTACTTGAGCAGACTCCTGACGTGATCGCCCTGTGTTTATATCAGAGATTACACTGTCTAGTTTGTCTTTTCTTCTTTTAAGACGCTAGGATACGATATGAAGGCGACTTGGTTACTTTTTCTAGATCAGGCAACCTCGTAGAGTCCACCTTGTAGACATGTTGTATTCAGATGATGTTTTGTCCTTGGTCAACCCTGATCAAGCAGACCTGTATAATCAAAGACGTTCCAGCCGTAACCATCCCACCTTTTTATATATCCAGGACTACTAAGTGTTGTTCCTTCTCTAAGATAATAGAGTTCAGATTTTGTAATTTGAGATAGAAATTGACTATTATTTCTAACAGATCAAATAACCACGTATAAGCCCTCATTGGCTCCAAATTACTGAGTTCGCTGAAAATCAAGCAGGAATTATCTATACAAGCTCTTACTTTTGATATTTTAATGAGACCAGATAAACTGTAAATGGAACACTAGTTGCTTACGTATAAACCATTCATGTAGGTTGAAATCTGACGAATAACCAATAACAAATAAACTAGTTATGCTTCGTATGATTAATCGTCCTCGGGGCGTAAAATGAACACTTCTCACCAAGGCAGAATAGTTTCTGCTTAATTTTTCAGTCGCAGTTTTCATAAAGTATTTTCAACAGTTATATTTGTTTTATTTTTTTCACTGATTTCATTCATTAGATTGCAGCCGTGCTGCGACTCAGCCATTAAGGCTTTTTAATCAATTGTATCACTTTTAGTACTTCGGGCATAAAGAGGCGTGACCCAGATAGAGCGAAATCCCACAAGAGATTTTTGTTTGACGCACGTTTCTTTTATCTCACACACACACACACACACACACACACAC
>NC_068985.1:72677958-72682264 GCF_001194135.2 Octopus bimaculoides
GTGGAGTAGGCATTCCAAAATCTTTAATAATAATACCTATTTGAAAACGTCTGCAGTTAAACTTGCGTGCTAACAATTCTGCCAGCTTGCCGATTTAATAATAATAATAATAATAACAATAATAATAATAATAATAATAATAATAATAATAATAATAATAATAATAAATAGTGATGAAGACCTGCTGCAATATGCCGCGAAAGATATGGATATAAATGCAGATGAAATGATGAGCAAGGAGTTTAACCAAAGAGCTGAGGAGAAGAGAAAAGAAGACCTTCTTGAATGAAAATGCATAGACAGTTTGAAAGGAATACACAAGACGTTAAGGATAATACAGCATCGTGGGTATGGCTTGAGCGAGGTGATCTGAAGCGTACCACCGAAAGCCTGATGATTGCTGCACAAGACCAGGCTCTCGCTACCGATTCAGTTAAGTATAACATCTATAAAACTTCTGACTCCCAGAAATGCAGACTCTGTGGAAAGAGTGTGGAAATTGTGACCCACTTGGTCAGTGGATATGAGGACCTTGCACAAAAGAAGACAAACGCCACCACGATAAAGTGTGTGTGTATCTTCATTGGCTCTTATGCCGTAAATACCAATATGAAGTATCAGAGAACTGGTATGAGCATGTTCCAAGTAAAGTTATGCAGGAAGATGGAAAAGTAACGATACTCTGGGACTGATTTTCAGACGGATCGTGTAATCGAACACCGTTGGCTGGATATTGTCATATTGAGTAAGAGAGACAAATACTGTCAGATCATTGATATAGCCATACCAAATAACATGAATGTCGTGAGTAAAGACAGTGAAAAGATCACCAAGTATTCCGAATTGAAAGTGGAAATGGCAAGACTGTATGGAATGCGAGAGGATAATGTAAAAGTGATACCAGTAGTGATTGGAAAGTTGGGCTCAATCCCATGGAAACTTCAAAACTTCTTAAGGCAACAGGAAATCCCATGCAAAATTGATGTCTTGCAAAAAGCAGCCATATTGGGCACAGCGCACATCTTAAGGAAAGTATTATCTGTCTCAGGACCTTGTTGTGACTTGACAGATGACTCAAGTCTCCGGTGCATTTTTACCTACATTGTGTTACGAAGGAATAATAATAATAATAATAATAATAATAATAATAATAATAATAATAATAATATTAATAATATTAATAATAATAATAATAATAATAATAATAATAATAATAATAATAATAATAATAATAATAATAATAATAATAATAATAATAATAATAATAATAATAGTGCATCAACAGTGAAAGAAGAAACATGGCAGAATATTTGGCTAACAGCAAAGAAGACCTGCTACAGTATGCTGCTAGTGCAGAAGAGGTTAACAAAAATGAACTTGAGAGTGCTCATGAATTCTGAACAAGAACAGCCAACGAAAGAGAAGAAACCCTACTCCGTGTGGAATTACATGGTCAGTTCAACCAAGGGGTTAACAAATTAAAAGACCAGGGAGCATCATGGAGTGGTTACAGAAGGGTAGCCTAAAAAAGAATACTGAAAGACTAATCATCGCTGAATACCAACTCAGTGAAAAAGAATATATACCACACAAGTGCATCGGACCTCTGTAGAATGTGTGTGGAGAGGGTCGAAAGCGTTACTTACATTGTTAGTGCTTGTGAAAGTCTTGCGCCCAGAATTTCCACTGGCTACTATGCGTAAGTATGGATATGAGATTACGGGTGCTTGGTACCAACAAACACCAGAAAAGGTAATGGACGAAGAGGGAAAAGCAAAAGTCCTCTAGGACTTTGATTTCCAGACAGACAAAGTGTTACAGCACCGACGGCCAGATATAGTAACCTTTAGGTGGGTCAAACAAGAGTGCCTAATAATCGACGTAGCAGTGCCAGGAGATCAACATATCATCATGAAAGAAACAGAAAAAGTTGATAAATATGGAGACCTGAGAATTGAGATCATTAAGATGTGGCAGCTACGAGAGTCGGACATAAAGGTTATCCCTATTGTCATCGGAGCATTGGGTTCAATACCACCCAGTCTGAAAAAAACATCTGAAAACCTTAGAAATACCTTACAACGGAACACACATACGCGCGCGAGCACTGCTTATCATTTTCGCAGTTATCCAGTATGCCATTTTCTTGTGTGGGTACTTTTCATGCTCACATTGAGAATTTATTCTCTGAGGCAGATTCGAAAGCTCGACCTTTGATCTAGGAGTAGTCGACGAGACAGAATCCAAATATGCCGTAGAAGCTACTCGATTGGAGATAACTTTATAATTTCGTAATTATCATTGTCATTCTAAGTAACAGGGCAATAGTTATTAGCATGGTATTTCATCTTTTATAATTACACAGCATTTACCATATTTTCTTGTTTAGCAGTCACTTCTGACCACAGACACGCCTACGCAGATGCTAATAACTTTCATTTCTCTTAAACATTCCGCACATATACGCTATCGAATTGCGATATAAAGTCAGGGATAGGGTCTCTACGCGGTTGCTAGATCTGCTAGAAATGGCTGTTAAATCACCCTCAAACGTCACATTTCTGTCTCAAAATACAAAGAATTCTTATTTAGCAAAAATATGGAATATGATCACGACCAGAATGGTTTTAAGTCGTTTGTCTGGTGAATCAGGGTTCATCTGTGTGCTTAACAACAACCGCAAAATGCGCTTTAGAGTCAATGTGGTCGCTTAAAGTGCTAGAAATAACAGCCAAATGTGTTTGAAATTGCACACTATTGCCTTAAAATAAGAACCCTAAAACTGACCTTAGGCACTATGTGGTATGGTTATGGGTGAAACGATTTTGACTGAGGATTTTTTGTGTTAAGCCTGAGGTTACACAATAACAACAACAAAAAACCGCAATATATATAACCTAGGCCGGTTAACGTACAATTTGATCTGAATCCCAGAAAACAAAAAAAAAAAAAATATCGTCTGTAGGTTGCCAAGTCTCCATTGAGACTTGACAACATACTGACGCTATATCATCAAGGTTTAAACATGGATCATTGGTCTGCTGGATCGAACTGTCTTGGGGATACACAAATGCAACAGTAACCACTACCTTACAGATGCGTTGTTTCATTTCCCTATCTTTACTACTACTACTCTGAACTAGCAAGCAGCATATTTCCTTTACCCATGGACAACCGACACTCCATCATTCATAATGGGTAAAGATGAGTCATACAGACTCACAAAGCCGGTTTCCCCGTTTCTGTGCCGTATATATTCCCCTCTCCACGGGACGCCGGTTCGTTGCAGGATTATTCATTTTTGCAAGCTGAGTGAACTGGGGCAGCGTGAAATGTAGTGTTTTGCTGAAGAACACAGCGCGTCGACCGGTCCAGGTATCGAAACCACAATATTACGATCATGAGTCCAATACCTAACTCTAAGCAACCTGCCACCACTTACTCCCTCACTCCCTCTTCTTGTCATCCTCTCTCTACCCGTGACATTACCCAGTTTATTATATTCTTTTACTAGCTGGCCCCGTGCCGTCAAAAATGACGCCGAATTGTAGTATTTTATATATAAATAAGGTACAAAACCAAGTTTTCGTTTAGTAATTCTTACCAAATTTATATGATACCTTTCAACTGCAGTCTATTTATATTGTTGGGACACTCAGGCAATAATTATTTTCTCTAATGAGTTTGTATATGTATATGTTTGTGAAGATGTGTGTGTCATTGTAATAATTATTTTTAGCAAAACAAATAGAATATGGATGGTAAATCAAATTAATACACTTGTCAATGTTATCTAGTGGTTGTCTTTTGTGATGTGACAACGATCATCGTTTGTTACTGAAAGAACGCTGGTTCACACATATATTCACATACTGCCCTTGTACACGCACACATACACATATATACTCACAGAGAGTTAAAACGCTGTTTAATTTTACTTTTCAGCGTTGAATGTTCACCATTCCAGTTCCATTGCACACATACACAAACATTCGCATACCTCCCTTTTACATACACACACACACATATTCACACAGAGTTGAAACGCTGCTTGAGTTTTTTCCACGTAAAATTTCCATCATCCCACTACCAGTTTGCCATTACCCCTTCCTTTCTCATACATATGTTGTGACGGAGAAAAACACAAGCATATCATTATAGTAGATTCTTTTACTTGTTTCAGTCATTTGACTACGACCATACTGGAGCACCGACATTAGTCGAACAAATCGACCCCAGGACTTATTCTTTATCAGATTATTTACATTATTTACATTTGACGGATATTTGTCCTCATCTTGATTGT
>NC_068985.1:72682364-72683812 GCF_001194135.2 Octopus bimaculoides
ATGATTGCAGTACGCACGTTTCATGCTACTCCATTTATTTAAGTAATGCTTATTTTGATTTTTTTATCACCTCGTTTTGGGAATGGTTTTTGTATAATACCATACCATACTATATTCTGGTGCCTAAACATAAGTACCATATTCAATATTGAATCTAAATCTAAATCTTTTATATATATATATATGTATCTATTTATCTATCTACCTATATATATATATGTATATATTTTCTTGTCTACGTTTTGTTTGCAATGTCCTGTACCCAGATATGCACCTATATATACAGGTAGACGTAGGTATGCACATACCTGTACGTATATATGCATATACTCATTTATTATTTGTTTTATATATATATATATATATATATATAGATGTACATATATATGTATCTAGATATATATGTATATATATACATATATATGTATCTAGATATATATGTATATATGTACATATATATGTGTCTATATATGTATATATGTATCTATATATATATATATATGTATATATGTACATATATATGTATCTATATATGTACATATCTATCTATCTATCTATCTATACACGATCCCTATTGATCGCCCCCTCCCACGTTTTTTTTTTTTTTTTTTTTTTTTTTTTTTTCTTCCCGCGATCCCTTTTGATCCAAATTATCCCCCCCCCCAAGCTCTACTTTGTAATTTGTCCATTTTCTGTATTTAGCCCTGTGTGGCTATAATAAAAAGATATCTATCTATCTATCTATCTATCTATCTATCTATATCTGTGTGTGTGTGTGTGTGTGTGTGTATGTGTATGTATATATGTGTGTATATATACATGATATGGGTGCTGGTGTAGTATGTGATCTACATTCAAAATTTTGTTATAAATTAGAGGCGTGAGTTAAACATTCAAAAAATTCAGAAAAAGAAACATTTCTATTGATTTTTATTTCATGCTAGAAACATGAATACTGTGACTATTTGTATACAGCATGGATATCATTTAAAAATGCAATAAAGAGATTTTGCTCATTTGGTCTTAAAATCTTCCAACAAATGAGATCTAAACGAGATTGAAATGTTTCACTTTAAAAATGAAACTATTCCACTAACTGAAACAATCACATTTCGATACTGTAATGACAGATACTTTCAGAGAGAGAGAGAGAGAGAGATGTATATGTATATATATATAGATGTATATGTACACGTATATGTATAGATATATATGCATACATGTATCATCATCATCATCATCATCGTTTAACGTCCGCTTTCCATGCTAGCATGGGTTGGACGATTTGACTGAGGACTGGTGAACCAGATGGCTACACCAGGCTGTATACATATGTGTAGATGTATATATATATAGATGTACATGTAATATGTACACATATATACATATATATACATACATACAGATATCTATACATATATCCACCCATCACACACATACACATGGAC
>NC_068985.1:72685974-72687368 GCF_001194135.2 Octopus bimaculoides
TGTTTCTCATTCAAACTTCTCCAGCTTTTGGAATGTCATCCTCACTATATGTGGCCAAGCATTATCCTGATGGAAGAACACTTTTTGTCTTGAAACCAAAGATAGTCATTTTTCTTCTACTGTTGACTCAAGCTGCTTGCAGTAGATCTCCTTTGTTATCGTTTGGTTTGGGTTTAAAAGTTCAAAGTGGACTAAACCTTTCATATCCCACCAAACAGATAACAACACCTTACATGGGTGAAGATCTTCTTTAACTTGGGGTGCCGGTGTTTCTCCTTTCCCTACTCACTGCCTTTGGCATTTGACACTTTTTGTAGAAAACCCATTTCTCATCACCAGTCACTGTTTAGTCTAAAAAAGGGTTCATTCTTGAGATGTGACAGCAAAGAAGAGCACACATTCACTCTCTGCACGCAATTAGACTCAGAAAGTTTGTGAGGAACCCACTGACCCAATTTGCTGACTTTTCCAATGGCATACGGCTGTTGATGAATGGTTGTGACCGCATCCAAGTTTCTCTGCTAGTCCCTCAACAGTTACAATGGGATTTTGTTCCACCAGAGTTTGCAGGACATCCTCACCGAGCTCTACAGATATTCCAGGATGAGGCTTGTCTTCTAAGCTTTAGTTTCCAGCTTGAAGTTTCTGGAACCACTGTTGATGCTGGCTTATGCTTATTGTCTTATCCCCATATACTGCATGAATATTACTCACACTTTCGATTGCATTGTTGTCTCTATTGAACTCATAAAGCAAAGTATGCTAAATATGCTCCTGTGTCGCTTCCATTATTGCTTTCAAAAAATAACTGTTAAAATTGAACTGCATTCTTCAAAAATTGCACTAATAATAGAAGGTAAAATTACTACCTGCTTTTATAGCAAGTTGATGCAGGTACTTTATTCCATCCCTCTCTGACTTTTAGTTCATGCAATTGAAAAAACCGCATTATTTATGGGATGACCCTATATATATATATATGCATATATATATATACATATGGCATATGTATTTGTGTGTATATGTATATATACACACACATATATATGTGTATGTATATTTATGTGTGCATCTGTATATTCACACATACTTGCACACACACACACACACACACACACACACACACACACACACACACGTCTATATGCATATGCATTGAGGATGATAGTGACATCTGTTGCAGTGTTGCAACATCTGATTCAAGAAAGTTTATACTTTTACGTCGGAATTTTATTACTTACATCAGCGGGTTCCACATAGCACCTCTGTTGATATGATGGAAGGTGCCAAAAAACCCTACAGAGACTTTGACTCCTGCATTCAGAGACAGTTAAGCAACACTTTCAGCGCACAGGTGTTTGCCCTGAAGATATATATATATATATATATATATA
>NC_068985.1:72688362-72700690 GCF_001194135.2 Octopus bimaculoides
TGTGTGTGTGTGTGTGTGTGGCAATAGGAAGCGCATCCAGATATAGAAACTATTGTCAAATAAGACTGGAGTCTGGTGCAGCCCCTCAGCTTTCCAGTCCTGGTCAAACCATCCAACCAATGCCAGCATAGATAATGGACATTAAATGATGATGATGATGATATATATATATATATATATATATATACACACACGATATATGTATACATTTATGATATATATATATATATATACCAAAGCGGCAAGCTGACAGAAATATTAGCACGCCAGGTGAAATGCTTAGTGGTATTTCATCTGCCGTTACGTTCTGAGTTCAAATTCCTCTGAGGTCGACTTTGTCTTTCATCTTTTGAGGGTCAATTAAATAAGTACTAGTTACGCACTGGGGTCAATGTAATCAACTTAATCCCTTTGTCTGTCCTTGTTTGTCCCCTCTATGTTTAGCCCCCTTTGGGTAATAAATACACACACACACACACACACATACATACACATATGTATATATATATGTGTGTGTGTGTATATGTATGCAGGCTGCAATGGGTAAATTGTCACCATTTTATATTTTTTATTTTGTGTATGCACATTGTTTGTTTTTGATTTTGTTGACTACACTATAGTAGGGTCATTTTGGCTCTGCCTGTGAGAAAAGCAGCATCATGATGCAATTCACTCTGCCAGAAATTTGGAAACGACATGCAGTACTGCTTCATGCTGGTAGCTCCAATACAAACATTTCAGAGTGTTTGGGTGTGAATCTGAGGACATGTACCAAGAGTGATAAAAATCAAACATCCAGTCAACATCATGGTGTTTGGAGTGATCACTAGTGATGGCAACGTTATTCCTCCCATCTTCCCACACGGCCTTAGACTCAACACAGGCCTACATAAAGTGCCTGGAGGAGATACTACTGCCCTGGGACAAGAGCGTGGTTGCTGGAAGACCCTGTGTCTGCACCATGCCACACAAGCAGGTGAACCAAATCATGGCTGTCAGACAATTTCTGTGACCACATCATCTGGCCACCTACCAACTGCAACCCCTTTGATTATTATGTGTGGGGCGCAGTTGAGCGAGACCAACAAAACTCTTTGTAACATCAAAGATGAACTGAAGGCAAGAATTATGGCAACATTCACCAAGGAGACCATCCAGAATTGTTTCAGGAGATTCCAAAGTTGTCTGGAGGCTGTGGTTGAAGCCAATGGCGATTTTATTGAATAAATCTACTCTTTAATATTTCAAGATATTTTTATGTAATTTTGGTAAATGTATCTATTAAAATAAGATGTCAGTGATATTTTCATTTTTGCGTAATTTAGACAACAGTTTATTCACCATACCCTGTATATGTATGTCTATGTATACATATATGTGTGTGTGTGTGTGTGTGTGTGTATATGTATGTATATATATTTACGCCCACACATCCTTTGCTGCGATGTGTGTATGTTTGTTTTTTTTTCATGTTTTGTTTGTTCATACTTATAAGTTTGCTTTTGTGTCATAATGATTGCATATTATTCCTGTAATGTTTTCTCATAAAGTTGTCATTTTTGAATTTATGTTTGTCTTTATGAATTAAACAGCAGTAGAATTACTGCATACAATTGCAAGGCATAATCACTGTTTTTTAGCCCCTTTTTTCTTTTTATTCACCACTATTTGATAGGATAACATTTAGTATTTAATACTCTAAATCATTTTGTATCAGTAATACTTATTGAATAAATGTGTGGCATCAATTTTACCATAGTAGCATTAGTGGTATTAAGTATCCACGCTTAAGAGTTGCTTCTCATAATTGCAATTGAAATTCACTGAAATAGCCATGTGACTTATAAGAGCTTATTTTCCACTTTTGACACCTTCAAACCCATTTCTGAATTATTCTTGGATTCAGACTCTACACTTTGAAATATATAATGCCTAAGAAGGTTATAGTACTTTTTAGATTTTATTTCGTCATGTAGGTCTAATGCTATTGAGTCTATTATACATTCAGTTACAAAAGATTAAGCAAATCTGTTTAGATTTGTTGTATCCTTCATCAGATAATTCCCTTGTTTCTAAATGAAGTGATGTCATTCTATTTGGCCTGTACCCTTCAACATGATCAAGGCCCACTGGCTTCAGAAAGGTGGGGACTCTGGTTTTAACAGCACTGTTTCTAGAACACTTACTGCACTGTTTAATCATACAATCAGAATTTGAGGACTAACAGCAGTGAACTGTCTGTCTGTGATAATGACTGCTGCTTTATACATCAAGGACAATTAAAAGGCTGGAGTGTTTCAGTCACAAAGAAATCATTTTCTGACATCTTTACTCATGAAAAAGTCAACCAATATTGACCTGAATCAGAAACAATACAAGTGTTTGTAGTGCTAATAAAACAAATAGAGTTGACAAAATTGTTGCCCAGAGGTAGTTTTAATGGTTGAGACATAGTTAGTGGATCAAAAGTTAAAATTGCAATGAAGGTCCTTTTGTCAATTAGTTATGGATCTTGGAATTCTCCATCAGTTTATACTGCTCCATAGGACTGGTGTCATTAAAGCAAGCACCGTTACTGATGACCCCAAATCACTTTGTTGTTGTATAGCTACAGTAGTTAAAATGTACAGTGTGTTGTCTGGCCATAATAGTTAAAATTTTATGTATTGTGCAATCATAATAATTAAAATGCATTATGTAATGTAGCCACTGTAAGTTAAATTTATGGTACGTAACCAAAATAGTAAAAATGTATTCTTGCGTAGTCACAACAATTGAAATGTTTGGTATGTGTTGTGTAGCCAAAACTGTTGAAATGTTATATTTATTGGGACTGATTGTTAGATATAAACCATGTTTTGTGAGAATTGAAATGTGATTTTTTTTTTATATCTTACTCTGTGTGTGTGTGTGTATATGTGCGTACATATAAATATGAGTGTAAAAGAATGTATGTAGAGGCATGGCAAAATGGTTGTTTGTTTTACAGTGTGAGATTCCATGTTCAGTCCCACTACACAGTACCTTATTAGTGAAACTAGGAAGATGAAAACTATTTTGAAGTTCGTTGGATTTGGCTATTATTCCAAAGGCTAGCCTTATCACATGTCATACTGAGTCTTCTTGAGAATTAAGTTAAACATACAAATGTTTGTTGAATACTCAACCACTTCATAATAGTCTGGGTTAGTTGTTAATTTAGTTGATCAGAGAACTGGAATGCTCATTGTCAGAACTAGTACAAATCCATTGTATAGATGTGCATATATGATGGAAGCTTCTATTGTAATCATAGCTAGTGTTATCAAGTGGATATTATTAAAATTAATGGGTCCCAAATATGCTCCAAATATTGTTACATTCTCTGCTTAATGTTATCAGTTGTTTCTTGATAGCCAAAAAGCTCTGTCCCAAAGTGATCACAATAAGTGGTTTTCAAGGCTCTGAATGAATACAAGCATGCATGCATAACTGTGGTTAAAAAGTCCTCTTCAGGGCCACATGGTTTGAGTTCAATCACATTGTGTGGACACGATTGGTGCTTTCTGCTCTATCTGTGGTTTGACCAATATCTTGTGAGTGAATTTAAATAAATGGAATATGGAACGTGTGTGAGTGCATATCCCTCCTTTTCTTAACACGTTTACTGATTGCAAGTAAAGTGTCGCTGTTTGTACAAATGGTGTCTTCTGTTTGCAATTCTTTATGAAAGCATGTCCGGTTTTATTTGACATGTACTGATTGTAAACAAAGCCTCACTGTTCATGTAAATGGTATCATTTGTATGCTATCCTTTAAGAAAGCATATCCTGGCTGTTCATTGCTTAGAAACAGGGGAAGCTTGGTGACAATAAAAGTATCCACCCATAGAAAATTCTGTCTTAACAAAGTCATGTTTGACTTGGTTGAATATGGAAAAGTAGGTGTTAAAATGATGATGTTGATATGCGTATATTCATTAATTTCTTTTGTTGATTACAGTTATCAGAATTTTTGTCTTTGCTAGTTTTACTCTGAAGTCTTTTGTTTCTAAGCTTTGCTTCCTTAGTTCCTTTATAGACACAGCTATATCAGCATACAGAGATAACTAGGCTTAAGCTCTCCTGTTATTGCCTGGAGAACTTTTATAAATAACTGGTGGCTGAAGACTGATCCCTGATGGACATCTACCTGCATGTCGATTTCCTCGATTAGCTCTTTGTTAACTCTCACCTAACTGACTTGAACAGCACTCACCTTGTTTTCTTAACAACCATAAGATTACTCTGTCAAAGGTTTTCTCCTTTTCAATGAATGCTGTGCATATGTTTATCGTGTTATTTTTTTTTCCATGTGTGTGCTACTTTGAACCTACAGTTGTCTATCTGATCTTTGAGCTTTCATACTTTCCTTCTTCAGATCATATAAGTCTAGTTATCTCGTATCCTGTTTACATATGATGCATATATGCATACAGCCTTTTGCAATATCTTGACAGTCTATCAGTAGACTGTTAGGAAAATGTTTACTTTTTTTTTCTTGCTTTTTCATTCATTTTTACCTTGTTTTCTTGCTGCCAATGTTGATTTCTTTGCCATTTTGCTTGCAACTCTACATTGAAACAAACCACCCTCTCACTTTTTTATTTTTGTCAGCTTGAATGTGCAATAATACCTACACTTTACACTTGTGTAATCCCTCTTAAATATACTTCTATTTTGTACTTGATTCCTCATGACCCCACTCATCACTCATCTGTATTTGATTACCTAAACATACTAAGATTTTGTTTCTTTTCTCTCTTTACCTTTAACAATCCCAACTGAACATTACAGCATTAATGCCACTTAGTTATTCTTATCATTTTCAAGACCTTACTTTTAAACAAGAACAGACTGCTTTTCTGTTTCAATTAATATTTTTTTGATATACTCAAAAAGTTTGAGGCTTTGTTTTTTTTTTTTTTCCTTAAACATATGGAACCTACTTTTAATTTTAATGGTTATTGCTATTATTTGGCTTCAGGTTAACCCTGAATAAGTATACGAGGTGTGTTCAAAAAGTATCTGACTTTATTTTTTCCCACCAAATCCTTTGGCTGGGAGGTGACACCACCCTTTCTGTGTATGTGTGAAAATTTTTGTGCCAGAAGGCTATGTCAGTTCCCAGCTATTATGCCTAGAGTAAAGACCTGTAATGCATTGTGCAGAGATATTGCAACAAGTTTTGCTAAAAGCTTGGTGATACTCAAGCTCAAACCATCCAGAAGATTCAGCAGGCATTTGGCGATGATGCCATGGTCAAAACACAGCTCAAGGAATGGTACAACTGCTTCAAACATGGCTGCATCTTAGTAGAGACCAAGGCATGCTCAGGCACAAACCAAAACAGGGAACTGATTGAGGTTTGGTGAATAGTCATGTAACAATTGTCGTGTGACAATCCAGGAAATTGCTCAGAAAGTGGGAATAAGCACAGGATAATTGAGGATTTGTGCTTGCAGAGTGTGTCGAAATTTGTCCTCAAGATGCTGGGAGAGCAATAGAAGCAACTCTGCATAGAAATCGCTCAGGACATGCTGGACTGTGCAAACCACAAACCAGACTTCATGAAGACTATCATCACTGGTGATGAGGCATGGGTTTATGCTTTCTGCTCTATGCGTTAGGTCATCTTGCATGAAAATGAAAAGCTGATGAGTGTGCACTACACATCTGTACTCTAGGCATAACAGCTGGGAACTAACTAATGCAGCCTACACATGTGAAAATTTTTACACACACATAGGCAGAATGGCATCCTCTCCCACCCAAAAGATTTTGTCCATGCAGCATTAGTTTTGGTGGAAAAAAAAAATAAAGTCAGATTCATTTTGAACACACCCCATACATATGACCTAAGGCATTTTTATACATTTATGGCTACACTGTTCTGTGTGTCCTTCCTATTTAAGATGGTAGGGTGTTATTTGAAAATGACTTGACTGCTATTTCTTTTAGATGGATTGACCACATAGTGGCTCCCTTGTTGGCTTGTTTAATTTAAAAATATGTTAAACTGTTGTTAGAACACAATGTAACAAAGTATTTACTTGCTGAAATCTCATATTATCATCTGTATCTTGAGATTTCAGCTGACTCACTTACTATCAGTAGTCTTGGGTAGATTGAAAAACTATTGTAGGTGTATATGTAAAAGCTGTGGTCAAATCTTTTCCTTCTCAGACTTATTAGTAGATAAAAATTTGATATCAAAACATGAAACCTGATAAATATTTATTTAGTGAATTGATTTGAACTTATCAAGTATTTGAACTTATCAAGTATTTCATCAGAGAAAAAAAAGATCTGTTTTGATTAATCATATTACTAAAAATAAGGCAATGATTTGGCAGAATTGTTTGCATGCTGGACAAAAACGCTCAGTGACATTTTTCCAGCTTTATGTTCGGAGTTCAAATACCTCCGAAGTTGACTCTGCTTTTCATCCTTTTTGGGGGGGGGGGGGTAAAATGAGTACGAGTTGAGTACTAGGGTCAATATAATTAACTCTCTGCCCTAAAATTTCAGGTGTTGTACTTCTCTAATAGAAAGGACTATTAGAAATGAACTGGCCTGTTTTCAAAAATTAAAAAAAAAATATTTCTTTTGAAAGTTTTTTATTTTTAAACAGTAGTAATTTTATGTTATTACTGTTTTTTTATTCACTGTTTTATTTTAATTTTTGAAAAATATTTTTTGCCATATGAGAATTTATGATTTCTGTTCCCAGCTGCTGTTTTATCAATAACACATTGCTATATTCCCAGCTAACCTATCACCTTATCTCTTATTTTATGTCATATCACTTGTTTTATCCCATTGATGTGGCACTCTCCTTTAAAAGTTGCTTAAAATAGCTAGTTTGCTCTATTCAGTTCATATAAATTCCTTCTGAAATTGCAAAACTTATTCAAGAGAAAACTGTGTGGTCTCTAGATAGTCCACATCCAGGACTATTTTATCATTAACAAGAACCACTTAAATACTTTATTGTATACCAGTTGCTTGTTGGCACAAGGAAGTAGATATCTGATTATACCTTCTGTAGGATTAGTTTGTAGCTTATCTTGAATACTCTGTTGTTTCACTCTTTGTACCAGATCTGTTATGCACCAGAAACATTGTACACTTGGTGTGTTGTTTCACAAAACTGTTGTGTACCAGCTCTGTTGCATGTTTGTACTGATGTATATGAGATAACTCCTTTGTTTTTATTTATTTAATTTAATGAACAGTGTCATTATAAGTTTCCAATGGAGCTAACACTATCCAGTGTTTCTGGTGGTGCATTATGGTGGGGATGGTGATGGTGGCGTGTCTGTAATGGGATGCAAAACATATCTGAACTTTGTGAAGCACTAGCTTTTCAGTTTTCATGCAATTGTTTATTGCAACGGTTCTCAACTGCTGTCCATATAGCCCCCGAGGGTCCATTTCAGATTTTGGGGATCTACAAAACAAAATAGTTAATCAGGGACCCACAATAGTATTTTAAGGGTCCCTGAATTTTTTTTTTTACTTTAGATGTATTTATTGGTATGTATTGCAAAAGTCAGCTAGGTTTCTTTCTCTAGCATTTTCACACATTAACCTACACAAGTTAATGTGTGAAAAAACAAAATAGGAATTTTGAAATCAGTATCTATAAAACTAGTTTAGAAATATCGAATGGCTTTGAGGATCCTCCAGAATAAGATAGTAACCAAAGGGGTCCATAGATAAAAAATGATTGAGAACCCCTGGTTTATAGCCTTTGCTAGTATATATCAGTGAAAGATATATATGTATGTATACATAATCCCTTGACTATTGTGGGTGTTATGTTCCAAACCCCCGCGATAGGTGAAAATCTGCAAAGTAGAAACAGTTCTGTACTGTATATATTTAAAAAAATTTTATATTTGTATGTATTTATTTTATTATAATGCAAAACATCTCTATGGAGGAATCAACATAAGCTTAAGTAATAAACTGCAATATGGTGAGGGATTACTGTATAAATATATGTACAGTATGCTTCTGTACAGTTTCTGTCTACCTAATTCCACTCACTTGATAGTCAACTCAGGGCTATGGTAAGAGACTTTTCCCTAAGGTCTCTTATGGTAGAATTGAAACCAACACCATATTGTTGGAAAACAAACTTCTCAACAACTCAGCTGCTCTCCACATTATTGATTACTAGGTTCAGAAGGTCTTGCGTGCATTACCTGGCACTAAATATGAGAACCAGGTCAGCACAATATGGTTATAGCTAAAAAGCTAATCTAAAACCAAAGTTTTTAGCTCTGTTTATGTGAATTATATGTTGTCATTTAATGTTTGATTTACCAGCTACTTCTGAAGTCATAACTCTTTTTAAAGTTGTTTGCAAAAGAAGCTGTGAGTACCTCTTTTATGCTTAAAAGGTTGGAGAATGTGTAAACTTGAAGTGAAAAATCTTGAATTTATATAATTAAGTAAAAAACCATCTTAGTTTGATGATACCACATCATCATCATCATCGTTTAATGTCCGCTTTCCATGCTACATGGGTTGGACGATTTGACTGACGACTGGTGAACCAGATGGCTACACCAGGCTCCAATCTGATTTGGCAGAGTTTCTACAGCTGGATGCCCTTCCTAACGCCAACCACTCTGAGAGTGTAGTGGGTGCTTTTACGTGCCACACCATTGATAAAAGCAATGAGGGAATATAAGCTTTGTTGTTTGACTTGCTGATACTAGCAGGTAAATTTCTAACAAATAACACCCTGTTTTCTTTAAAAAAGCAGAATACATTGAACCATTAGTTTTAAATATATCAGATTATTGGATGGTACCTTTGAACATAGGTTTACTTGATCAAAGCTACTCTGAGATAAACAACAACTGCAAGACAGCAAGGGAACCTCTGTACAGTCACTTGTAGAAATAACAATCAAATCTCTTTGGAATTACAAAATACCATTTTTATTAAAAAAAAAAAAAAGAAGAAATGGCTATATTGGATAATATGGTCTTAGACCCACCATGTCTGAAAGAAAAATGTAGCATGATCTGATCATGTCTGCTTCATCAGGGCTAACTAGCAACAACAACAACGGCAGCAGCCATTTGCCATCAAAACAGCCTCTACATTGTTTAAACTGCTCAATGTTGCAATGTGAAATATTTCAAAAATCCTCTGTCACCTGTCTAGTACCTACAAGATTGTAGTTTTATATCTTAGTATCATCTATGTATGCATTACAAGATGGCCGACCTAAAAAAGGATTGATTGAACAATGACATAGAGGGCATCTTATATATAATGTATGCATACATAGCCATTGTGTTGTAAAAATATGGTGCAAAAAAAAAAAAATGTGTTTTGCGTTGTAGGATCACTCGAGCAGAACAGGTAACGCCTTCTTAACAAAGCTATTACTACTACTGTTGTCAGCAACAAAACAAGCTGGTATGGAATGAAGGTTATACCGTGATTCGTGAGCTGTATTCAAAATTTTAAAAAGGTGGTGGTGTAACATGTACAGTTAATCAATTACATATGAATGTTCACTTACATATATCTTTTAATCAAGGCTGAAATTGAGAAAATGAGTTTGATGTTATTTAATAAAATTGGCATACTGAGTAAACAAACCTTTCAAATGCCTTTGATCTGTGGGGAAAATTGATGTAGATAAAGTGGGGTCTTTTGTAGTGCAAAGGTTGGGAAGTATTGCACTTTACAGTGTCTTGATCTACTGTCTTCTAAAATGAAAGATACATTTGATAATGTGGTCTCTGTTGATTATGCCAAGGGGTAAAAAAATAAAAACTAATTATGGATGCATCTCCCTCTCAAGGCCTGAACACCTACATAAACGAAGAAGTGGTGTCCATAAACTTTGCTGGCTTTCCAAGAGGTTGATACAGTTGTAGGTTTCAGATCTAAACTGGGGTTAAATAGCAACAATAACAACAATGGTAAGACAACTGGGGATTGTGCATGACCAGTTGATTTGTTAGAAATAGTATCCAAATACTGCTCAAATCACAACCTATATTCATTAAGGATAAAAAAAGAAAATTGGAAAAATTGGAATGGACTATGTCATTAGTCATTGATATATATATATATAAAAAAAAAAACACTGACAGACCTTGGTTGCAATGCTTTTCATCACAGGTCTACTAAAACATGTTTGACCTAGGGTTAAACAACAAGTGTATCAAACCCCTAGGAGAGTTTGCTGAGTTTATGGCCATTGTTCCTTCTTTCTCAGATTGAATACTACCCCCAACTCAAATAGGATGATAGATCAATCTGTAATATTGTTTTAAGAACGATCTACCATTCACATACCTTCATGACATCAACACTTGTAATAATGTGTTAACAATGTGAAGAATATTGTCTCTGTCTCAGTTTTCCATGTATTCTTTTATTGATTCTCTTCATTTTTCTAGTTATTTCCTATTTATCTTAATTCTCTGTTGCTTTCATTTGCCCTTCCCTACTCTGCTTCTCTCTGTCTGATACCATCTTTCTGGTTTGTTTTCTATTTTCTTTCTTTGTTTTTTTCTCTATCATTCTATACTTCTTTCTCTCTCTCCCCTCTCTCTTTCAGTCTTTATTTCCACTTTATTTCCACTTATTTCATCTCTCTTTATTTCTTTACGTCATTATCTCTCTTTTCATCTTTATTGCTTTCTTTGTTGCTATCTCTATCTCACTGCTTGTGTGTTTTGTCACGTTCTTCACTATATATCTTCCTAACTGACTTTATCTGGCTATCTGTCCCTCTGTCCACTTCCTCCTGTTTAAAGCTCTCTCTCTTGTCTACACCTTGCTGCGCTTAGTCATTGCAAAACACCTACGTTTCCAATCACCACCGTCTTAAATGTTTGTGTAAACAAAAGGAAGATAAACCACACGTCAACATTACTGATGTCTTCTTCTGAGGTTTTCATTTCTAACCTCTAGCTCCAGCAGTGCATCATGTAACCATTTAAATAGGTTTCTGTGTATAAAGCATACAAAGGACAATGCCACCAAACTCATAGCACCTTCAAATACAATGTCCCCTAAAACTATTTTTCAAAGTGTTGCTTTTGACTAACTAAACACTAAGAGTGGTCACTGGTGTAGTGTGTCTCACAGAATCTCAGAGGAAGATCCTACCTTTTAGAAATTTGCTCACAATCCTTGATTCATTCAGTTTAACCCTTTCATTATCATATTTCTGCTGAAATATTCTCCCTTTGTTTCAATTAATTTTTAAAATAAGAATTTAGTAAAATACTTCTGTCATTATTAAGCTGATGCTTGGAACTTAAATTAGCATGAAATCTTGATAGAAGATTTTAATTTAGACCACTTGGGCCCTTTATCATTTAAACTGGCCATATCGGCCAAAATGTTCTCGCTGTTTTATGTTCAAAATGCCAGATTCAGCCTTTCACACCTGCCCTACGATGTCATTCAAAAAGTAGACAATAACATCATCAAAATCTCAAAGCTGTGAGATGATAAATGATTAGTTGAAAATAATTTAGGTAAATAAACATTAAACTTGACAGAATAATCTGAATATTTACAGGGTTAAAACAGGATGTTTGTATCCAAGGTAGTCTCTGGTGGGTTGGTAACAAAAGGTTTAAGCATACTTTTGATCATAATTGTTTGTTTTGCAGAATAGTTGTTTTGTCAGTGAACAGGTCACAGTTTCAAAGCGAAAAAAATATTTTGACACAAATGAAATTTTAATGTTGAAGTGAAACTGGTACAAATTAAATACAGGTGTTACATACAAAACATTTTGAATGTACACTGTGTGGATGTGTAACACCTTAACCCTAACCCTAACTAACCCTAAAACTAGCCCTCCCCTTCATATAGTTACATAAGATGCATGTGGACTTTTGTATTTAAGTAGTGCCATGAAACTAATGGTTTCTGTGTGTATTTGAATGGCTTACAAACATCTACACTGGAATTGTTTTTGTTTCAGCACACAATCTCAGATCAAGTCACTTGCTATGCAAGTACATCTCCATAATTTTTTAAAATCACTGTGGATAAATGGCAGCAATGACCTTCTCAGGCTCTCCAATATTTTAATTTCTAAACAGAAACAATCGGGGGCAGTGAGTGGGGTTGCAAAAGATTCATAATTTCTCAAATTTTCTTTTTTTTATAACATATTAATGTATTTAGGGGAAAAAATATTGAAAAACATCGAAAAACATCAATACATGCAAGAGTGATAAAGAAACGAGGAGGGTCGTCTTTGGATATGCTAGAAACAACAGTCAAATCACCCTTAAATCACTCACTTT
>NC_068985.1:72700920-72707438 GCF_001194135.2 Octopus bimaculoides
AAATCTCTATATACTTTGAAGCCAAAACATTTAAGCAGTGTTTGGAGAAAATTTTTGCTAAAATGTATCCATTTTTCTGGATGTCATGAGGCATTAAAGTTGGTGGTGTATACATCTGTAGTAAGGCCCTTTTATTTATATGATTTTTTCATTTCATATTTATTTCATTCATTGTTTGCAATGTTCTCTCTCTGTCATGCACACACTGCAAAGCTTACAGATGGGCTGCTAAATTGAAAACTGTATGTTGCTTTGAGGGGAAGGTAAAACTTGACAAACTGCTTCTCCCTCTGTTGTTGGACTACTGTGATGTTTATTTAAAAAAGAGAGATTACAACTGTGATAAAATAATGAATGCAAGTGAGCACTATTATGCAAAGAAATAATTAGACATAAAATATAAAAATTATTAGAATTGAAAATATAATTAATTGAAACATAGTGTTTTTTTTTTTTTTGAAATATGGTAATAGAAGAAATGTTTAAAAAATGTTATGTTCATTTATCTATTTGGGTCCTGTATATGAGAATAAAACAGTGTGAGTATAAAGTTAAATTTAAGTTACTCTGATAACATTATATTGTATTCAAAGAAAATGGTCATTTTTGTATAAAGGCAGTATGTGCTCAGTGTCTTCTATCTGAAATTATATAGTCATGGCATAATCTCTGATTATGTCATATACTTATTATGAACACAGAGCCCAAGCTGAAATAACAGTATATTTCAAATGGCTTTAAATGGAATAAATGATAAAAGAGAAGCAAGGAGATATGTTAATTGAATTGACCCTTGTACATATCTTTCAGTGATTAGTTCTTCTACTAAGTTCAAATTACACTAGTTTCGACTTTGCCTTTAATTTCCCAAGTATTGTATTATGATCAATTGAACTAATTGTGCTTCTTCTCCCACTCACTCAATTTATTTAGCTTTGTGCCAATGGAAGAAAGCAACAGCAACAATAATAATTTCTGAAGTAGACACAAGGCCTGATTTTTTTTTTAGTTGGGTGGGGTAATAATTGATTAAATCAAACACTGTACTTGATTTGCACTTTATTTTACTGACCCTGGGAGGATAATAGTTTCTGATATTAGTATAGGCTTCAAATTTGGGGTATGAGTACAGCTGAATATACCAATGAAATTATATTTGATTGGTTATTTATTTTACCGATGTTGGAAGGATGAAAGACAGAGTTGGCTTTGGCAGAATTTTAACTCAAAACATAGTTGATAATAGCAACAGCTATAATAGTGTTAATTAGTAATGCTGCCATTTCCCTGTATCAATTCCACATGATTTACTTGACCATGCCATCAATGGTCAGTAATGTAAAAGAAGTGTGGGCCAGCAAGTACTTTGTGGTCTATTACACATGTCCTTACCATTCATATATGTTCATGTCTGAGAATGAGAATTCTTCAGTTACATTAACTAGGAACTTACAAACCCTCACCCACTCTTCTTGGGGTTGTAGAAATTATCTCCTTATACTATCCTCTAAAACGAATCACCTCTCTTCATGGCAGGATGATTTTTATAAGGTATATTTTTGGCTCCTACAAATCATCACCAATTTCTTTAATTATTACCTTATTTTACAAATCTTGTTCATATACTATAAAAACTTGCATGCTGGAAATGTATCATCTTCGTCTGACAGCTTCTGGAGAGAAATAGAGTATTTATAATATTTATAATGTAGTATAAATACTATAAATATATTATATATTCTTTTACTTGTTTCTGTCATTTGACAGCAGCTATGGTGGAACACCACCTTTAAGGTTTTTTTTAGTCAAAGAAATCAATTTTTTTGTAAGCCTGGTACTTATTCTATCTGTCTCTTTTGCTGAATCGCTAAGGTACAATGATGTAAACACACCAACATTGGTTGTCAAGTGATAGTGGGTAGGGGGGGGGGACAAGCACACACACACACACACACACACACACACACACACACACACTGGGCTTCTTTTAGTTTCTATATCTACCAAATCCACCCACAAGGCCTGAATGCTATAGTAGAAGGCACTTGCCCAAGGTGTCACGCAATGGAACTGAACCCAGAACCATGCTGTTTGGAAGCAAGCTTCTTACCACATAGCCATGCCTGCACCTATAGTATATTATATTATAGTATAAACTATATTATATTATATTATAGTATAAACACTATGTTATAATATAAGTACGATTATATAGTATAAGGAAAGATATCCAATTGTACAACTCCTGTTTTCAATTTTTGTAGAACAGACAGTTTTACTGTTTCCCTTTTCCATACTAGCTCTGCTGCATTCTTGTTTTCTTTGTGGTTAAAATTGTTGATTTTTTTAACTGGATGTTCTTCCTACCATTGAGCACTGAAAGATTCTTTTTGAAAAATAATGTGCTCTAGTTGAGTTAAAGTTGTTTAGCTCTAGATCAACCTTGATTAGGCATCAAAATGATTAAAGGTATCAAAATGATGATTGTTCTGTTGTCTTTTATGGCATAGGACTAAATTGTTCTGAATATATGTGCCACTTCCTCTTTTTTTTTAAATTTTAGGGTATGATTTGAGAGGGTCTCTCTCTCTCTCACTCTAATTAAACGAATGTGTGTTCAGTAAGTAAATGGGAAATCTGATGTTAGGAGCAACTAGGCCTGTTTAGGAAGAGAAATCAGAAGTGTGATAGATATTTTTACAAACAGTCTTGTCTTGTCAGTTAACACTTTGATGCCAACCTGCCCAAGACATCCTGAGTTTTATGACACAAATTCCCTGTTTTAAAGTGATTTAAATTAAAAACTTCCTTCAAAAGTCCATGTTCATTTATATTCCAAACACCAGCTTAACAACAAAGTTATTTTAATAAATTCTTCATTATTTTCAAACTTAATTAAAACAAAAGCAGTGTATTTCGACACAGAAGAATTTAACAAAATTAATTATACAATTGAAACAAGAAGTAATTGTACTTTTGAATCAGTGATTCTACATTAATGATTATATGTATGTTTTGTATTGACGATCACATGAACCAGCTGTCCAGCTCTTTCATCTCAGCAGCCATTTTACTTTATCGCCTAAATTTTTTCCAATGCATTTCAAGTTTTACAAGGGATAAGTGTTACTCAGGCTTTACTTATAATCATCATCATCATCCCTTAATGTCCATTTTCCATGCTGACATGGATTGGACAGTTTGAACAGATCTGACAAGCTGGAGAGCTACACCAGGTTCCAATCTGATTTGGCTTGGTTTCTACAGCTGGCTGCCCATCCTAATGCCAACCACTTTACAGTGTGTGCTGAGTGCTTTTCACGTGGCATTGGCATGAGCATTTTTATATGGCACTGGCATGAGTGCTTTTCACATGGCATCGGTACAGGACTCTTACAGGTTAATCCTCTTCACCAGGGAATGTGGCCTTAACACTTCTGCTGCAGAGGATGGGCCTACTTGAGTACACAAAAGGACTTTAGTGAAAGGTGCCATTCTGGAATTGAACTTGAAACCACATTGTTATAAAGCGAACTTCTCAAGCACACAGCCATGCTTCTTATATCTTATATCCTTTTATTCCTCCACTGGTTTCAGTCATTAGTTAGGTCATGCTAGAGCACCACCTGCAAGCAATCGCCAGTACTTATTTTCTGTGTGGTACGTATTTTATTACACTTTATTTTATAACACTAGTTTTACACTAGTCAAATATAGACATGGATACAAACATACATATACCTGTATATACAGGTGTAAATTCTTTGTGGTGTTTACTTCCTAAGTAGAAGTAATTTCAGTCTTGGCTGACTTATATAAGTACTCATCTACTTGGAGAGACTGTAGAGAGTGTAAATAAGATGGATTGATAGGTTTCTGTATTCCTGTGAAATACAAAATAACTCTATATTCTTTATCTATTTAGCATTCAGATTAATCTGCTGAATGCAATACTTATTTATGCATATTATTTTGTATTAATCATGCATTATCTCATAGCTTTGGGATTTTGATGATGTGATTGTTTATTTTTAGAATTACATTATAAGGTAGGTGTGAGAGGCCAGATCTGATCAGTTTGAACATAAAGCAGGTAGAATATTTGGGCCGGATATGGTCAGTTTAAATGTTAAAGGGTTACATTCAAGTCCTTTTTACTTAAATGTATTTGAAATGAGGAAATAGTAGCAAAACTATCTTTGAAACCTCTACTGAACTGACAGCAGTAATTTATCAGTTTCTTTGAAAATGGTGATGGGGTGGTAGTTTGAAGTATCTATACTCCATGATATATAGATTCTATTCAGTGGACAGCTAATGCTCAAATCTAGTTAGTCACTGGTTTACTCAACTAAATTGTTACTTAACCCCTTAATAAAACCTTGTGTGTACACACATACATATTCCTTGCTTGAAGAATGCAGTGTTGTTGAAACTCAAGTTGCAAACTGTAAATTCAGTTTCAGTATTGTATATGTTTTACAACATTTATTTTTCACTCCTCTCTATTGATGTGATTTAATACTTTGTGTGTAATAGAATGTGGCTCAGGAGAATGATGAAAGAACATACAGAAGACAAAATAAAACACACATACACACGAAGGATATGGTCATCAGTTATTAACCCCAAAAAACATCACGACTTTGATACCTTTTTAATAATATTGTTCAATTTGATGACTTCAGCTGCAAAACACTGCTGGGTCTTAAGTGAGCAATCATGAAGGACAGAATGCAGGCCTGCATTTATTGTGTAACAGAGCCTTTAGACTCATTATTAACAGTAGTTGGTTTTCTGAAACATGTGTACATTAGATAAAGCTTAAATGCTGTTTGTTTTCTAGATTCTTTATGGTGTGCAAACTTCACTCACTAACCTGTCTGGAATATTGAAGGTTATTGTCAAACCATATTGAGCATAGGAGGGGAGTGTGGAACTTATCAGCGATGCCAAAACCTTTTGGTAACATATGCCTTCCAGAACACCTTTTGGATTATTTGTGTGTGTATTTATCTAATATATAAATCCTGTTCTATCTGTCTGTTTTTTGTGCACTTACAATCGAATA
Organism: Octopus bimaculoides; assembly: GCF_001194135.2. Taxonomy (NCBI): domain Eukaryota; kingdom Metazoa; phylum Mollusca; class Cephalopoda; order Octopoda; family Octopodidae; genus Octopus; species Octopus bimaculoides. The sequence continues at coordinate 72,705,992 of NC_068985.1, forward strand.
TTGTTCATCTGATTGCACTGAAATTTTAAACATGGATACATGAGAGAGTGGGGCGTTCCGTAATCTAAAAAGATTTTCAAAATTGTCAGTTTCAAAGTGAGAATCGCTATTTTTGTAATCTTTTTTTCCTGTTTCTTTCGTCATCCTGTTCATTAACTGACGTTCTAAACGATTCATTTCTACGTTTTCACATTTAAATGACAGATATATGTAAATAAAGCTTGCTATTTGTAAATACAGTCTCATTTTGATTTAAATATTAGACCACAAACAACTATTCATTTCTGCATTTTCACATGTTTGTAAGCGGCTAAAAAAATCAACATCACTCTAACTTTAATTAACTGTAATCAACCATGTGCATTCACAGTCAGATGTGTTCTTATGGCTGTTTTTCGTGCAATAAACCAGCTAACATGAAAAACTACCAGGAAAAGCAGTTACTTTAAGTGAGCAAAAAAGTGAAAATAAAGAAAAATAAATAACTGGTGATTACTCAATTTTCTGAAGATATTCTCAAGTAAATCCAATTGAAAGTAGAAAAGACTAATTGATTGCTTATAAAACGTGAACAATTTTGGTGGATGGATGGTGGGGTTACATCTAAAACCTTGCCTAACGTTTCTCATCCAATTTAAAAAAATAAGCAGTATTGTTCAATTTTTGGGATAAAATTGATTTGTAAAGAACATGCCTTATGTTATTTTATTGCACATTGTGTTATTTCACCTCCAAATTTCAACTCTTTTTGTATCAGTTTTTGAGAGAAGAGACACTTCCCTTAGCAATTTTGTGTCTTTATTGAGTAGCAGTTTCTGCTTGCCTGTTCATCAGGTGATTAAAACTTCCATTTATATTTTTATTTGAAACTAATGTTACTTACCCTGTAGTTCTTACCACTACGCCAGTGAAAATTGAAATAAAATACATAAAGCAACAGTCGTCAAATCCAAAATCCAAAAAACTGTTTATTGCTTAAATATCACTTGCAATATTCACTTTGGGGATAAAGCAGCGTTCAGCCTGACGTATAGGTGTCAACAATAGGTATGTACTATAGTAAGTACATTGTGCTTATCCTAATGTGAAAGTGTTTGAGTGCAAAAAGTTTAAGGTTAATTATGATGCCTGATTCCACTGGAAGTTGTATATATTGTGGGCTGAACAGCTTTCCTTCATTTTATTGGCCTCATGACAATTTTGAAAAGGTTCACTGTGTTAAGATTCACTATCAATCAATTTTCCTTATTTAGAAGAAACAGTCAAATGTCTCAGGAATCTTTAATGCTACAACCAAAAGTAACAACCCCATACAATCATCAAACATCTCCACACCTTAACACTGTCCAAATTAACCTTCTTCACCTATACAAACCATCCAATAGATGACGGGGGTGGGGCGTTTGCTAGTATATGTATACGAGACTAGAAAAACAGCCAACAACTG
>NC_068985.1:72707853-72719066 GCF_001194135.2 Octopus bimaculoides
TATATATATGTGTGTGTGTGTGTAATGAAAGAGAACAAAAATATCAACTCTGTTTATCAAGTTGGTGGTTTCTATTGAGTTTTTATCTTATTCAAAACAGGAGCTTATGAATAAATAATTCATTTTCTATAGGATATGGCTTTTATGTATTTGATTTACTTGAGTGTGAGTGACAAGGAAAGGAAATAACATTAGTTGAAGTACTAATAAATAGGACAGAACACAACTGTTCTATTGACAGGTTGTCTGTACAGTCTACATAATGTACAGTTTTATTTATTTATTTATTGAAATTTTTGTTGTGTAAGAAAAAGGTTAAAACAAACCAAACCGAACTGCATTTGTAGAAATTTATTTTTCTGTATGCATTATCATCATTATCATTTAACATCTGGCTTCCATGCTGGCATGGGTTGGATGGTTTGACAGGGTCTGACTGGTTGCAGGACTGCGTCATGCACTGTTGTTGTCTTCAGCATGGTTTCAACAGTCAGATGTCTCTCCAAATGTCAACCATTTTACAGATCGTCTCATCATCGTTACTTAATGTCCACTCCTTCATGCCTGCATGGCCCCAAGAAAGACAAGAAAGGAAATGACACTTTTGTCTCTTGAAAAACAGAGGAGGGTTCAATGTGCCCTCAAAGATGTAATTAGAGGAAGCTCTAGCCAGTGTATTGGTCAATGTGGTTTCCATTGATTGAGTTGGACATACAAAAGTGTGCAGTGCCTAGTAGTGATATTATCTGTATGCTGCGTATGTCCTGGAATTTTGGTTATATATTTGTCTGTATTATTTTAAATCTGACTGGCAAATAGCAACAACACTTGTTTGGATTAGATGCATCAGTGACCATTGTCTACCTCAAATGTGTCTTCTAATGTGAAGTACTTTGCAAAGTATGTTAGGTGCATTTTATAGTGGCATGAACACCAGGTAGGTTACTTCATTCTAAAAGAAAAAGTTCTCTCTACCCTTTGTTGTCTCTGTTCATTCAAAGCAATGTTACCAAATCGGTGGCTAGAAGAGAGAGTGATGAAGGAGAAAGAACCAGAGTGAGAGAGTAGGTTAACATAAGGGAGAATAAGATTGGAGAGAGTAATGGAAAAGAGACAGTGATAGACAGCTACATGCTGGTTGTTGCTAAGAAGATTGAATAGAAAAACGAGAAGAGAGATAAAAGGTGTTGAAAGAAAGAATAACAGAGGTGAGAGAGCAAAGGGAAAATAAAAAGAAGAAAAATGTAGTTGCCATACATAAATGAGATCAAATCAACTTTTACATTATAAACCACTGATTATGTCAGTTATTATGAGGTCATTAAGAATGAAATGTCCGATTTTGAACTGAAAGTTTATTTTACTTTATCTCAACAAAAAAACGATACAGTTAATTAAAGTATGCACCTAAACTATCAACACAATTTTGCCAGTTTATCGGTAGTGTATTTATCCTAGCAGCAAAGAATTCTGGAGAGCAAGAGGTGATGAAATCAGGAAAGGCTGTTTTTGCATCTTCTTCAGATTTGAAATTTTTTCTTTGCAAAAAGTTGTCTGATGCCTGGGAAATGTGATTGTCAGTTGGTGCAAGGTCTGGTGAATATGGTGAATGACATAGTACTTCCAAGTTCAGTTCCTGTAACTTGAGTAACGTTCTTTGTGCAACATGTGGTCAAGCATTGTCTTTTAGGAGAATTGATCTGTTTCTGTTGACCAATCTTGGTTGTTTAATTGCAAGTTTGCTCATCATTTCATCTAGTTTGATGTAAACATCCGCTGTAATAACTTACCAGGTCTCATGAAGCTGTAGTGGATGACACCAGTGCTGGACCACCAAACAGATAACATTAGCTTTTTTTGGTGAATATTCTTTTTTGGATTGTGTTTTGATACTTTGACTCTATCCAACCACCATGCAGAGCGCATGCTCTTGTTGAAAAGAATCCATTTTTCATCACACGCCATGACAGCAGACAACGACAAGTTTCAAGATGATGTGTCATTTGATGCTCGTTCAGTTCGTGTGGTACCCACTTGTCCAATTTCTTTACCTTGCTGATTTGTTTAAGGTAGTCCAATACAGTTGGAATCGGAACATTAAACCTTGCTGCTAACTCACACATAATTTGAGATGTATCCACTTTCACTACAGTTTCCAGCTCATCATTATCCCCCCTTGGTCTCAGGTCTACCATGGGGCTGATTTTCAAGAGTAAAGTTACCAGACTAGAACTTCTCAAACCATCGGTGTACAGTGTGCTCATTTGCCACATATTCATCAAACACCTCATTGATGTTTTGAGCTGTCTGGGATTCATTGGTTCCATGACAGAACTCATATTCATAGGCAACATGAATTTTTTTATCCATCCATGAGTTCACAAAAATTAATTTACAAGAGAGAACTTACAATATAATCAGATACCATGTATTGCATTTCAAAAAGTAAAGATGTTACTCTTCAATGCTGTAAAACAAAGAATTGTCAGGATAAAACATTAGAGTGTCAGACTTGGTGCACAAGAAAATTGGACATTTCATTCTTAATGACCTGATATTTGGAATGAGACAAGGTTTCAAATTGTCATACCAGATGGTGCCATGAAGTAGAAAATATCATAGGAGACAGCTCATATTTATATTTATTATAGCTGACTTTAAATTCTTATCAAATCTATCACATGTTCAGGAAGTTTGTGTTGAAAAGAAAAATTGTCTGTTGACCCTACATAATCAGAATAGTGTTGATGACAAGGCATAGGTCATCAATGTGATAGTGTTGATTTTTGAATTAGTGGTTTCTGTCCTTTTGAGTTTGCATACATGCATATTCATGCATATGTGTGTGCTAATTTCTTTTATATAGTATTGTAAGGACACATAAATGTCATTATTGATTTCATGATGAGCTCTCATAAGTCTGTTTAATGAAGCTGTATGTGTGTGTATTCATATTTATCTCCTATCCAGTCTTGATTGTTAAACAATCCAACCATGACTAACCATTTTTATTTCAGACTTATTCGTTCGGGATTTTATTATCCAATATTTTCTTTTCTTCCTTAAGCTGTTAGGTTGTGAACTGAGAGTGATTTGGCTGCTATTTCTAGCAGGTTGACATACTACTTGATGGCTTCCACTTTTGTAGTTGGCACAAAATTTATTTTCATATAGTGTTGTCTTACATACAAAAGCTCTTATCAACTTCACATTAATATCATGTGTCTGTTTAATGGAGTAATGTGTGTGTGTGTGTGTGTGTGTGTGTGTGTGTGTGTGTGTGTATCCATACACATTCATGTTTGTGGTTGGTTGTACATTTTTTGGATAGAATTCCATTTTTCCCCACATATTTTTATTCATATTTGTGTTTATGAATGTGCATTGAAAAATAGTGGTACAGGCTTGGTTGAATGGATAAGGAATTTGTTTTAGATTCACAAAGTCGTGGGTTCAGTCCTGCTGCTTGGCACATTGAGGTACTGACTTGTCATAAGCCTTGGGTCAACTTCCATCCTGTGAATGAAATCCTGTCAGATGGATTGCATCAGAGATTCAGAAGGCCAGCATTGTGATTCCCTGTGTCAAGCTGATTTTGCCTGGGAATTACATTAACCCTTTAGCATTTAAACTGGCCATATTTGGTCCAAATGTTCTACTTGTTTTAATTTCAAACTGGCCAGATCTGGCCTTTCACACCTATTGTACAATGTCATTCTAAAAGTAATTAATCATATCATTGAAATGTTGAAGCTACAAGATTATGCATAGACAGAGTATTCTGAATGCTTAAAGGCGAATGGTACATATGTCTGGAATACTCAGCTATTTAGAAACTCAATAATTTAATGAGTAGCTAGGCTAGTCGATTGAACAGTTAGAATATATATTGTTAAAACTGATGAGAGCTCCATTAACTTGAAATTGTATATATGGTTGTGTGTGTATGTGTGTGTGTGTGTGTGTATATATATATATATATATATATATATATATATATATATATATATATATATATAAAAGCATGTGTGAATATGTGTATTTATACATGCATACACCTCCTGATTGTGTGTATAAGGTGTGAAACTATAGCAACAACCAGCATGTAGCTGTTTACCACTGTCACTCTTCTTTATGACTCCTTCCAGTTTTATTTTCCCTTATGCATATTACAGAAACATGATGTATATAACGAACGCTTTATAAAGAATGTTAGCTATGGATTACAATTTTGTATACATTTTTCAAAATTTAGAAAAACTGCAGTTATATCACAACTACCAAATCAACATCCCCCTCATCATCAGCAGCATCATCTAACATCCATTCTCCTTGCTGGCATGGGTTGGATATCATCATTTCTATAAATTCATTTCTAGTTTGTATTTTATTGCTCTCTGTATTTAGCATGTTGACTGATTTCCCTACTGACTATTTATAGTGTTGACTAATAGACAAGAAATGTTGCAGAAAGATATTAACAAGTTTGAGAACAAAAAGATAACTAAATAGATATCCGTGAAAGGGGAGCTAAAAATATAGTTTCTCATGATTTAGATAGGTTTTCTATTGTTCTTTTTCCTTCTTTTTTCATCTATTGAAGTTCTGACGGATTGAACAATGAGATAATACTGAGTGAATGTTGGTTAGTTGGTAATATTAGTAGAGAGATAGAAATAGAGAGCTAGTAGATGTTGTTTAACCCTTTAGTGTTTAAACTGGCTGTATCCGGCCCAAATATTCTACACGTTTTATGCTCAAACTGGTCAGAACCAGCCTCTCACACCTACCCTGCAATGTCATTCTAAAAATAAGCAATTACATCTTTCCTATCTTGAAGCTACAAAATAATATCAGATAAATTTTTTTAAATGTGAATAAATAAGAATTACTTTTGACAAATTAATCTGAACGCTAAAAGGGTTAATCTCAAGTAAGCCTGACTGAGCAGATGTATCCTTTTCTCTGATATTGCATGTAGCTAGGACTATATTATCCAATCAATGTTTAATCCTTCTTTTTTACAAGATGGTAAGGTGTAATTTTGGGGAAACTTTTGGTTTATTTTTTACAAGTTGAGAGACCCCCAGAAAGGCTCCTTTGTTAGGTTGAAAGGGAGAGAGACTAAGTGGAGGAATAGAGATGTAAAAAAAAAAAAGGTGGAAAGATTGAGGAGTGGGCAGTGGGAAAGGAGAAAAGTAGATGCCAGAACAGTTTATTGAAAAAAAAGAGAATGAGAGTTTGAAAGTGATGTGATAGAATAAATGATAGAGAGAAAAGGACCAAGAGAGTGAGAACGTGTGAGTGTGTGTGTATAAACCATAAAAAGATGAGGTATGAGAGGTGAATATATTTATTTAACCACTTGACATCCTTAGGGTTATGGGTGTTCCACAGCCTTCTTCATGTAGTAATAATTTCAGTGTGAAATAAATTATCTTTACATATCTGCATAAATATGCATGGTATGCATTATAAAATTCAATTCTATATTCACAATCAATGTAAATAAAACTTGCTAGCTTTAACATAATTTATTATACACTGAAGTTATTATTACATGAAGACTGAAATGGCTGTAATCCTAAGAATGTCAAGTGGTTAAATATATTCACCCCTCATACCTCCTGATTTTTTATGGTTTATATACTCCTCACAAAATAATTTCATCTATTGGATCTCCTGGATTTCAGCTGCATGGAACTTTGCATTATACTCCTCCTCTGTACTGGATTACCTATGTGTTCTGTTAGCCGAGTACACTATTATTACAAGGGGGTGATGGAAATTTCCTGGCTTTAAAGGTATCACAAAAGGCCTAGTTGGAGGCCCAATCTTCTGAGTTCTTTTACATGCCTTAGAAAAACTGAAGGACTACAGCAATAGGTGTGTGAATTTGAGGGGAATGTGTTAAATAAAATCATAATTAACTGATCCTCCTGTATTTTCTTTTACCCAAAGCCAGGAACTTTTTTGCACCCCCTTGTGTGTGTGTGTGTGTGTGTGTGTGTGTGTATATATATATATATATATATATATATATATATATATATATATATATATATAAGGAGATTAAATGAGTGATTAAATGAAAGAACTAGATAGGTGAAAGAAGAGCTAGAGAAAGATGAAATGAGAGATATAGAGACGGAAGGCAGGAGATAAAATGAGATCCACAGCGAGATATTTTATGATCTAAGAGGAATGATCCACAACAGTTTTATTCGATGTTTTGTTAAAGAGTTACATATCAAGACAATGGCCCAGTAGTTTATGCAGAAATGAATGTTCTTTCTGTTATGTGTTAAGAAATACACTCACTAGTTCTTTACTGTTGAAACATTCAAGTTTGTAAGCTCTACTAAAGGATGCAGTTAGAAGTTCTCTTGTGAAAAACAGTTGTTTTTTATTATGTGAAATGTCTTTGGTATTTAGTTTCCTTTAGAGGCTATTTTTGTGTTCTGCTCTACAATGACTGTGACATAGAGTTGTGTGAATGGACTTTAAGCTGCTTTGACTATGGCAGTGAGAGAATGAAAGACTGAGAAAAACAATGAATGTTATGACAGTTTGTGAGAACAACCACTACCAGCTAAGGTAGCCAGTACCACATCTCTCTGCTTTAATCTAGTTAAATAAGCTCATTTATAGCTCATTAGCTGACTGTGACAGGTTACTGGCATTATACTGATTGGCCAATTTTTAATCGATATTAGCCAATACAAAGTCTTGAGTTAACTTTGTTGGATTGATTTGTCTTTTGGCACCAATTCTAATGAGAAATGAATTTAGCCAGTAACATAAAATATTAACAATTTTGGCTAAGACTACAATTACTGTTTCAATAGCTAATAAAAGTATGTATGTAGGTTTGGCTGGGGTTAATGAGAAAACAAACTATGGAAGGCTAATGATGCTAAAAATCATTACAGATGAATGGAGAGGTAAAGGAATGAGATAAAAATGAGAGCTTGAGGAAGATGAAATGAGGTAATAAAATGAGAACTATATGTATACAGAATAAGAGAGATATGGACAAAGAAATAATGAAGCTCATAGAGGTAAGTGCTGAGTGTAAGTTGAGAATTTCAACACTATAGCTTCAGGGAGTAATAATGCTGTTAGATCAGTGAAGTATTTCATCCCATTAGAATATGGGTGTGCTGAAAACATCAGTTTTTGTTTTCAAAATATATTTGAAAAATTGGATTTAGTCTCTGATCAACCCTGATAGAGCAGTCACATGATCAAAGTCTTCCATGTCACCATACTGTCTTTTTATTTTTTTTATTTAAATGTAGTGTCTCTGAAGAGGACTACACTATCCAGTGTATCCTTCTTTACTTAAGGTAGGATTTGAAGGTTTGGTTGCTATATCTAGCAGATTGGGTTATTTTCCATAGAAACTGCCTCATTGAATCACCTTGAATGTACCCTGTTTTCACTTTGTATTTTGTTCTGTTGTTGTTTAGCCCCCCCCCCCCTGTTCAGAGCTTATCAAGAAAACCCATAATAAATGCATTCTATCCATGACTATCCTGTCTTTTTCTTTATCTAGAACATGTTCTTCCAGTTTTAAGGTAGTAGAATTTAACTCAAGAAAGATTTGGTTGCTATTTCTTGCAGGTCAACCCTTTACCATTTAGACTGGCCATATCAAGCCCAACTAGATCCAGCCTCTCACACATACCCTGCAATGTCATTCTGAAAATAATAAATTGCATTATTAAAATCTGGAAGCTATAAGATAATGCAGGATCATTTCAAAGCAATATGGATAAAAATGCATTATATTTGACAGGGTTAAGGAAATGCATTGAGGCTTTATTTCATGCTGTAAGAAACAATGGTTGTATCATTACAATGTGTTGATTACCTGTTGAGTGACTGTCGTTAAGTGAGTCCTATGATGGTACCAGATTAAAGAATACAAAGAGATCTTGTATTACCTTTTTAATTTGTACTCATGTGAGTAAATTGACGTTAAAATAATGAGATTATTATGATGATGATCATGATTACCAGTCCTGTCACTTTACTATAGCCAATATTTTATTTTTACTTTATTTTTTCAGGTCTTTTATAAAAGGTGGTTACCATGGAGAAATCAGCAGATATCAGCATTCAAGGAATGCACTGCAATTCCTGTGTTGTTAATATTGAAGGTTATATTTCTAAAGTGAAAGGAATCAAACATATCACAGTAAGTATTCTTTTGTCCATTTGTCAGTCTGTCTGTCCATCCGTCTATCCCTCCCTATCTCCCTGTGATGTTTATATTTGAACAATAAAGCTAATCTGAGTCCAGTCAATGTCCTTATTATCACCCTTTAATATGCTTCAGAATAAGATCATATCTTAAGTAGATTTATTCAACACCTATTTGCATGCCTTGGATTCATAGAAAGAAGTAAATGTATGTTACTTCTTTGAGAATAATGATACATATACTCCTCATTCCAAGTTTTCAAGTTGATAGGAGTGTCATTAAAATTTCAGTTACCTTCTGAAGCATATACTTGATTTCCTCTTCTTCCCCCCACTTTTTTTTGATCGCCAATACAAATTCTAAAAGCTCCTCTGAGTGATATATTTTTGTATTTAACTGTTAATTGGTCCTTCATTTTGGAAGGCAATGTTGAAACCAAAAGTTGTTGCCCTTAAAATTATTTAGCAATCTGATCTAGGAACCCAGTGAAATTCCTTTTGATGTGTTATACTCAGAGCTCCTCATAAAAGTCTGATGCTCCCTAACTGACAAAAAGACAGAGAGAGAGATATCGTATTGGCCAGTGCTTCTCAAACTATCTGATGTGGCATACTGGCAGTTTTTTTTTCCAATGTTCCAAGGACCGGTAATATTTCTTAGTAATATTACTTTATATCAGAAACAATATATATATAATGGATATAATAAAAGTTGACAATTTTTAAAAATCTTATATTTATTTTGTAAACAAATAATACAATATTACATAAGTTAAATTCAAATTACGATAAACGTAAACAAACAAATGAAGTTTGCTTTTAGAAGCGTTGAGATGTCTTAGAAAGTTAAAGAAGTGATTTTTTAAAATTCTCAAATGCAGGATAATGCTAATAATATAGCCTGAACAGGATAAACTACCCCTATTTTGCAGAAGAAAGTGTGGGCAGCCAGCCATATTACATAAGCATTTTATAAGCATGTTATAATGTTTCTTTTCTGGAAACTTGCTGTGTACCAGCAGCTGATGGCTCATGGACAGGCACTGGTCCATGGACCACCACTTTGAGTAGCACTGGTATAGGCAATCCTCAACTAAAAACTTTGCGTAATACAATAACACACATACATGCTGTCTCTTGCACACACACAAACACCTAAACCAATGTCTGATCTGACTTCGTAGTTCCCAGGTGCCCAGATATATATAGAAGCAGCTTTCGCTGTATAGTTAAAATGTTTATGGCACGGCCCATGGTTTTTGGGTTTCGTCCCACTGCACAGTGCCTTGAGCATGTTTCTACTACTATAGCCCCAGACTGACCCAATGAATTTAGTAGACAGAAACTGCAGGAAGCCTTGTGTATGCGTGTGTGTGTGTGTGTGTGTGTGTATGCATATGTGAATGTTAATATCCCATACTTGTCATTGCTTGGGCATAATGATGTTGCTGTTGACATATCTTGTTGATATTATGATTGGTCATTCTGTACTTTTGAAGAAGTCTGAAATGAAAAAAAATAAAGCTCCTTCTTTGAAAAACAAGTAAGGGTTGGTATCAAGAAGAGTAGTACACTTTGCAGAGTGATTAGCATTAGGGACTGACACATGATGTCAGGACACAATCACACATACATATATACAATTGTGTATGTGTATACACTCAAAATTTAACTACATGTGGATTGTTGGTGATTTTTTTTCTTCTCTCTTCCTTTTCTCTTGGACTTTCTTCTGTCTCTTTTTTCTGAAGAAGGGCTTTGCTCGAAACATAAACATTCTTTTTTCCTTCCCTGAGCGTCTTTTAACACGTCCTCGCGTTGTTTTTCTTTGTGTTTTTTCTTCATTTTTTTTTTTTATTAATTATGTATGTATGTATGTCTACATACATACCCCCCCCCCCATATATATATATATATGTTCCGTTTATATATTATTGGCTAAACTGGCAATATGACCATCCCCAAATATAACAACATGTATATATACTTAAAACAAGCAAATTAGCTAGTTAGAAAATCTCTATAAGAGATAAAAGTAGTAACTATACTGAGAAGTAATGTTTATTGCCATTTCATTGTGGCTGTTCTGAAGAAGCTGACGTTTCTAGCATCTTAACTTGAGGAGGACGCCTGCTCCAGGTGGTTATTTGATGCAATCTGCATTTGATATATTGCAAGTAAGGGAGCAAACCCCTATCATCTTCCAGCTGTTTGCTCCCCTACTTGCAATATATATTAGGTACCAATTGCATCGAATAACCAGCTACAGGAGGTGTCTTCCTGAGGTTAAAATGGTAGTAAAGTTACTTCCTATGAAACAGCCTAATAACCTGGTGTAGAACTAAGTATACAATATGCTTCAGAATGAAGCATTAGTTAAGCACAGAGTGGTAATAAGAAAAAAAGACGACAAAGGAATAAATGATTTTCTTATGAACTTCATTAGCTTACAGCTGTTTCTGCAATAAGATGCAGAGGACTCATAGTTGATTGCTTGAATAACACCTTATAGCTTCATCAGAGCTATAACACCTTATAGCCTCATATGAAGTGTAGTTTATTTGGGAAAATAATTGCATTTATGCATATATATATCTGAGATCTTTGGCGTTATGTTGTGCTTGAGAAGACCCATCAAGCTGAGCAAAATTGCAGTCATGGCAGATACTGGTGTCACACTAATTGACACCCATGCTAGTGGCATGTAAAAGCATCCCGGTGTCTCACAAATGGCACCCATGCTGGTGGAACGTAAAAGTACCATCACACTCTTGGAGTGTTTGGCATCAGAAAGGGTTTCCAGCTATAGAGAACCATGCCAAATCAGACTGGAGTCTGGTGCAAACTTCCTTCCAGCATGCCAGCCTGGTCAAACCACCCAACCCATGGAAGAGCGAAGGTCCCCATGTCAAATCTTATTCAGTGAGCTCACTTCATTAAAAAGACCATGGACAATAGATGTTAAATGATGATGATGATGATGATGATGATATATATATATATAT
>NC_068985.1:72719237-72720357 GCF_001194135.2 Octopus bimaculoides
GAGAGAGAGAGAGAGAGAGAGAGAGAGGAAAAGGTATTACGAAGGGGAAAGCCAACATGTACATTGAGGATGAAAGCTTTTTCCTATATATATGCATAAATGTAATTCTTCTCCCAAATAAATTACCATTCATATTCAAGCCTCCAATGAAGTTATAAGGTGTTATACAAGCACTCAACTATGAGTCTTTTGCATCTCATAGCAGAAACAGCTGTAAGCTAATAAAGTTCAAAAGATAGTTGTTTATTCCTTTCTCATCTTATTTTCTAATATATACACACACACATATATACATACACATTCTGTTACTCATTGTCACTGTCTTTATCTCATATCTGAGAATTTAGTTTCTTCTTTGCTGAACGCTTCCTTTATGGTGATGCTGTTGATGACTGTAGACTAATGCTTGCATAGAAGAGTCAGTGGCATGGAGCATGAGGTTGATTTTCGATGAGCCTTTCTTTCCTATTGTTGGATTGATTCCTTTTTCTCTTCTAGTGGCTTCAAAGTTTTTGTTTCTTATGGTGATAGAACATCCCACTTAGTACAGTCTTGGGCTTGTGTTTCAAATGCTTTAGTCTCAATTCTAGTGGCTTTCAGTATTGTTTTGAGTTGGTCCTTGTGTCTTCAAATAGGGCAACCCCATGGTCTTTTTAATGAAGTGAGCTCACTGAATAAGATTTGACATGGGGACCTTCACCCTTCCATTTTTGCTATATGTTCTATTGTTAATTTTCTGTCCTGCTTGTCTTCTGTTACCTTTCTTACTAGTTTTGTCCTTGTATGTCCATCACTTCAGTGATATTCCCTATATCACTGGTGCAACCAGGTGAACAGTAGCATAGAATTAAGTTTTCAGGCTTTAAATGTACCAAAACTGTACTTATAGTCTGGAATTCTATGGCTGTTGAGGGATGTTTCCAGGTTTCCTTGTCTTCTGTTCTTTTTATGTGAATTGTTTCTTTATTCCATTTTGAATTTACTTTATATATATATATATATGTATATATAGATATAGATATATATAAAGTAAATTCAAAATGGAATAAAGAAACAATTCACGTGTGTGTGTGTGTGTGTGTGTGTGTGTATATATGTGTATGTATGTGTGTATATATAC
>NC_068985.1:72720635-72722540 GCF_001194135.2 Octopus bimaculoides
TATATATATATATATGTATATTAAATAAAATGAGACAAAGCCAAGGCTGTGTGGAAATTTTAGGACATTTTTAAAGTAAAAGTTAGTTTCACAGCTGTTTCTGGGATATTAGGGATATCCCTTCATCAGAGACAATGTGAGATGGTTAAATATGAGGAGTTATTTTGGAAAAGAAAGCAAATAAGGAGTATGTAGGGAAATAGGAGAATGAATGTAGAAATAAAAATAAAAATGTATAAAGATTTTATACTTGCAGTTCCATTATGCAAGGAAAGTGGTGTGTAGAAGTGGTAGAAATGCTTCCTGTCCGTGGTATGTAAATTGCAGTAGAAGTTCATATTTTGTCATCACAAATGGAAAGCGTGGAGATGTAGTTTCCATGTACAATTCATTCAAAGAGGTGGTTGTGTATGTGTATATATATATGCATGCGTATGAGTTCAAATACACAAGTACGCAGGCCTATATAATAATACACAAACACACACACACATATGTACATGTGTGTGTGTGTGTATATTGGTATACGCTTCTTTCTCTCTCTCTGATTCCTCTAACAACACTATCACATTAGCCTGTAGAATAAACTCATGAGCCTATTTATAGTAACTTGACCATTCTTAGTATTCTTCCCTTCCAACTTGTAGTTTACTACTCACTTTAGAAAACCCCCTCCTCTACCTTTTCTATAACCATCCCTTAATGCCATTCTAACATATCACCCCACCTCACACATATCCATTAAGTACATTCTTATCTCTTCCTTCCCCCTGCTCTTCTCCCCCCTCATAATATCTTGACCACCAACTAATACTCCTTTTTTCACTTTTTCTTCCTTACACTTTTCATTTTTTCTTCTTGTTTTCATTTTCTCTTCCTCTTTCTTTCCTTTTTCTTTTCTCACCTTTTCCTTTGACCTCCCTCTTCATTTTAACACACACATCTCTTCTCCCCTCTCTATCCACTTATTACTACCACTACATTCTCAAATTATATGTGTGTGTGTGTATACATATATATATATATGTGTGTGTGTGTGTGTGCGTATATAATTGCTGATGTGGCCGATGACAGTAAGTACCGCCTGATTGGCGCTCATGCTAGTGGAACGTTAAAAGCACATCTGAACGTGGGGTGTAACTGGCCCACTTATGAGTACCCCTCATTCATTGGACAATGAACTTTGCTTGCAAAGACCTACTGAAGCAAGTGTAAACAAATCAAAATCGCTGACGTGGCTGATGACAGTACCACCTGATTGGCACTCATGCCAGTGGAACATTAAAAGCACATCTGAGCGAGATTGTTGCCAGGACCATGGATTGGCTCCCGTGCCGGTGACACGTGTAAAGCACCATTTGAGCGTGATTGTTGCCAGCGTTGCTTTACCGGCACATGTGCTGGTGGCACGTGGAAACAACATTCAAGCATGGTTGTTGCCAGTGCTGCTGGACAGGTTTCCATGCAGGTAGTATGTAAAAACACCTTTTAAGCATGGTCGATGCCAGTCCTGCCTGACTGGCCCTCATGTCGGTGGCACATAAAAGCACCCACTACACTCTTGGAGTAGTTGGCAGCCATTTGGTTCACCAGTCCTCAGTCAAATTGTCCAACCCATGCTAGCATGGAAAGCGGACGTTAAACAATGATGATGATGATGTGTCCCATTATGTCTCAAAGTTAGCAGTTCATCAATCAGAGACCTATGAAATAAATGCCGGATTGAAATATGTACTGATGTTAGTATGATCAATTCAATTTTTCGAGGTAGTATCCCATCATACCGACAGCCAAAAGACTAAGCCCTGTAAAATAATTTTTAAAAACTTAGTGACTTCAAATTTAAGGTAATAGATTACTAACCAGGAGAACTTCGTATTGAACTTCCACCCTATACGATAACAC
>NC_068985.1:72723293-72728293 GCF_001194135.2 Octopus bimaculoides
AATCTTTTGATTCCTCTTACATCAAAATCAGCAACTCAGTTTTCGAGTCCATAAGGAATATATGCGTGCACACACACACACACACACACAAACTCTGTCTCATATATATATGGACTAACAGTGCACCAGCATGAGTGCTTTTTATGACCCCAGCACAAGTGCTTTTTATGTGGCACCAACATCAGTGCTTATGTGGAATCAATACCACTCTCAGTTCTGCTGTGGTGGACAGGTCTTCTTGAGTATAGCAAGGTACCAGATATCTCAGTCCTTTGTCTTCTCTTCAGTAAGGCTCAGCGTCTTGGGATCAGCCTCCAATACTTTGTCCCATGTCTTCGTGATTGTCACTTCTGTAATTATATATATATATATAAATGGAACAAAAACACAATAGAGGGCATTAAAACATTCGGACAGATAGACGATACAAAGGTGGACAAGAGAAACAACATTTAGAAGGACAGGCTTAAAAAAGACTGGTTGTTCTTGGCTTTCTTTCATCAGTCAAGTCTCAGAAGTCACAACCATTTCGGGCAGTTACACTTAAGATGGTTTGATCTGGTTGCCCCCAAAAAAGTCTAAGCTAAGAGCATTAGACCCCTTTGTAAGAAAGTTAGCGAATGTGTACGGCAACAAAGACAAAAAAACAAACAAACAAACAAAAAAGACCCGGAGAACATGGTACACAATTACGAATACAAACAACAAGAAATAACAACAGGCATCTTTCGACTGAGAACGAATCAAATTGAGCTGGTGTGTATGAAGTGAAAGCCTAAAGGCAGGAACATGGGCGATGGACACGAGGTGTTGGCAGTTGGCAGTCAGGCCAAGAAAAGAAGATCATGTGCTTGCTTCTTTACCATTGTGTCTCTGAAATTAAGGAGACATTTCCTGTTTATTTGAACTTTAGTTTTGAACATGTAAGTTGGTCTAATGTGTCAACAGTTTCCATATATTTGTGTTATTCTGTTGAGTGTTTCTGTGAGTGTGTGTCTGTGGAGTGCAAGCTACTTGTACATTAATACTTCTAGTAGGCTGTTCCGTTGATCAGATCAACTAGATGACTTGTCATTATAACTGACAGAGTGACAGTGTTAAGAAATGTAAAGAAAAATAAGAACTGAATGCAGATTTGCTTATCAGTTGGACTATGTCTTTATTTATGGAAGATGTCAACAATGTGTTTAAATGTATGTTGTCTAGTTCCTAATTATGTTGGCTGAGCAGACTTATGAATGGAAGTGTTCCAACCACCCTATCTTTTTTCTATATCTAGCATTGTATTATCTGATTTGTTGTTCCTATTTTAATATAGCAGAGTGTGTTTTGAGGAAGATTTGGTTGTTATTTCTTGCAAGTCGAGTACCAGGTAAAATCTCTCTCCTTGGTTTATTTCTGCATGTCTTTTATCTTTTACTTCTTTTAGTCATTGGACTGCTGCCATACTAGGGCATCTCCTCAAAGAGTTTTAGTTAAATGAATCATTTCCTCCTCTACCAGTACTTTAGTTTTGTTAATCATGGTACTTATTCTATCAGTCTCTTATGTTAAACTCCTAAGTTAGGATGTAAACAAACCAACACTGGTTGTCAAGTGTGGTGCTGGTCATGGAGGAATCAACTCAAAAACCCCTCGGATAGATAAATATATATATACTGAATCTGCTTTATAAAAGCATGAAGTGCTCTTCCTAGTTAACAGATGAATTGGTAGCAGTTGATTAAGTGTTTTAACTAATTAACTGCTATTTGTTCACCCGTTGACACTTCTCACAATATCTCCTTCATATTCTAGCAGCGATCTACTTCTTGTAGTATCATGTGACATTTCTGAACCTTTTCAGTGAACTGAGGCATACAGAATTGAATCTTTTGTTGTCATATTTCTATTGAAATAATCTATTTTAATTTTGAAAATAATAAAGAATTTAGTAAAATAACTTTGCCATTATTAAACTGGTGTTTAGAGCATAAATTAAATTGGAAGGTTTTAATTGAGATAATTTTTAAAATAGGAAGTTTGTATCATAGAACCAGGGGCTATGTCAGGGAGGTCAGCATCAACAGGATTTAGTGCTAATCCTGAGTAAATGTGTACTGCCAAGATTGTGACACATGTTAACTTGGATTGTAGTCTTCTGTGATATGACAGTGCAAATAATAATAATGATAATAATAATAATAATAATAGTGGTTTCAAATTTTGGCACAAGGCCAGCAATTTCAGGGGAGGGGTAAGTCGATTACATTGATACCAGTGTTCAACTGGTACCTATTTTATCACCCCCCCCCAAAAAAAAGGATGAAAGGCAAAGTCGACTTTGGCAGAATTAATTTCACCTGGCGTAGTAACAGTTCTGCCAGCTCAATAATATATGCCCTGATTCCAGTACCAGGCAGTGGTTCTCATGGTTTCTGATCTTAACTGATTGGAAGTGTTAACATGCACATGTTTTCATCTCGGTATAAAAGATGGTCTACAGCAAATATTCTGCTCTATGCCACAGATTTGCTTGTCAGTTGCTTTACCTTAACCAGCTGGGCATTTCCCCTAGTATCTGATTATATGTGCATCTCTGATCACATAGGCATGTGTTAAGTGGGATTCTTTGTGGTTTGAATAATTCATCCCGGGAAACATGAGTGTTTTGTTCATCATCCTTAAACAACTCTTATTTTGATACCATCAACCACAGTATTTGACTGGTATTTTACCCACCTGAGAGGGATGAAGAGCAAAGTTAGTCTCAGTGGTGTTTGAACTCTGTCCATTCTTCACTCTTTTTGTCTTCTCACTTTCATTTTTTTTCTCTCATTTTTACTTCTCTCTTTACTCTGTTCTCTCTCTCCTCTTGTCTGTTTGATTCTAACCTTCCCACAATAGCTTTATCTTCTTAAGGTTCTAATTCTACTACCTAACTTTTTTTTCGAACTCTGACCTGCTACAGAGCACTTTGTTCTCCATCCTGGCTCTTTCTTCATTCAAGGGCTGAAGTCCAACCACCCACTCATTTCCATTTAGCATTACACTTTGCACAGTCATCTCTGCTTCATTGTTACTCTTACTTTTTTCTCTTTTTCAAAAGTTTCACTTCATTCTTTTACTTGTTTCAGTTATTTGACTGCAGCCATGCTGGAACACTGCCCTTTTTAGTTGAAGAAATTGACTCCAGGACTTATTCTTTGTAAGCCTGGTACTTATTCTATCAGTCTCTTTTGCAAAACTGCTAAATTACAGAGACGTAAACACCAACATTGGTTGTCAAGCGATGGTATAGGGGACAAACATAGACACAAAGAGATAAATATACACACACACACACACACACACACACACACACACACACACATGACAGGCTTCTTTTAGTGTCCATCTACCAAATCCACTCACAAGGCTTTGGTAGGCCTGAAGCTATAGTAGAAGACCCTTGCCTAGGGTGCCATGCAGTAGGACTGAACCCATGACCATGTGGTTGGGAAGCAAGCTTCTTAGCATGCAGCTATGTCAGCGCCTAATATATCCCTGTTTAATATACTTTATAATTTTGCCCTGTATTCTGTTCAGCTTAGCCATATGAGCTAATTTTGCATGAATTTTGTAGACCTGTTGTCATCCTGTCTTGACCCTAAACTAGGGTGCACTGAAATGAGTGTGCAGTTCTGTTGATTGATGTGCCAAAATTGCCTTGACCTTCAGTCAGCAGCTGATGAAAGACTAGTGTTAACATTTTGTATTTTGTCCTTTGTGTTTTACCTGTTGTCTGTATATAATAGATTAAAAGCTTTGTACATGCCAGCAAATTTATTGCTTGTTGTTTACATATAAGAACAACAGTTCTTCATGGGCTGTGAAGTATGATGAAGCATGATGAAGCTGATGAAGCATGAATATATAGGAACATGTGTCCTAAATTTCAATGACATCATTTAGGGTCTCGTTCTGTATTTTCACACACACTGGCTATAAGGAGAATTTCTCTTCAATGACAGTTCCTACTGTGAAGGTCTTTCCATGCTTGAGTGTACACCAACATGTTAAATATAAATGTACACAACTCTATGTATTTGAGGTATATGTATGTTTATTTGTGCATGCTCTTAATTGCTGTGAGATGTGTGCATGTTCATTCTTGTATGTTTGTTTGTGCATGTTCTCTAAGGCATGTGTTTGTGTATGCACATATAAGTTCTTAAGTCTTGTGTACTTATATTAGTGTTTGTGTGTCTCTTTACATATGTGTGTCCTACTGCTCACACTTTCCATTAATTTCTCCTCCCACCACTGCATCCTTTTTTATTTTCTTTCATTCTTCTCCCTCCTTTATTTACTTGCTTTCCCTTTATCTTCCCTTCCTTGTTTCCTCTCTTCTCTCTCCTTTCCTCCTATTACACCTTAGTGGAACAGAAAAGAAATAAACACGTATACATATAAATATACATTGAAGTTTTGTTGTCTTGGGAGGGTCATTACATCAAGGTGGCAAGCTGGCAGAAACGTTAGCATGCCAGGCGAAATACTTGGCAGTATTTTGGCTGTCTTTACGTTCTGAGTTCAAATTCCGCCGAGGTCGGTTTTGCCTTTCACACTTTCAGGGTCGATAAATTAAGTTCCAGTTGTGTACTGGGGTTGATCTAATCAACTGCCCCCAACCCAAAATTTCAGGCCGTGTGCCTAGAGTAGTAAAGATTAATAACACATGCATAGGTTAAATTCCATTTCTTTATTGTTAGGTCATTAGTTAAATACTTAACCAACTAGCTAATTGATCATTTGCTTAACATGCTGGTTTGTTACTCAAACTTCTTTTGTTGCTGTTCGTGATTCTTTCAGGGAATTAGTGACTGCCCCAGTCATTCTAAGGTCTGCTTTGTGTCTGTCTGAGAATTGGTCCAAACACCCATTTTGTCTAAACACCCAAGAGACAAATATTTGAGAATGTCCTCATAAAACAAGACATTACCAATATTGAATAGAAAATATACGTAGTAGATAATAGA
>NC_068985.1:72730793-72732641 GCF_001194135.2 Octopus bimaculoides
CAACCAGCAGTGTTTCGCACATGACAACTCGTCCTTTGGGATAATTACATATTTGGTTCTACATGATTTAATGTCTTCTCTTCTTTCCAAGGCAGTTTGGTGTAATTGTGGAAGATTTTGCTGTTATTTCTGACTTGTCAGGAGACCAGGTAGAGTTTCTATGAGTTTCTTTTGCTCAGTTTGGGTCACTTTTTTAGTTTTAATGCTTGTTGTGTGGCTTCAAATTTACCCCAGTTGAGTAAACTTATGATCGAAAGCTTTTCGTTCGTGACCATTCCATCTTCTGAAGGATGTTAACTAATTTGTATATTTACATGGTAAATAAGTTATCGACTGCTATTTCTAGTGGACCAAGCAGCCATCCACCTAGAGGCTCTCTCCTTGGCATGCTGATGTCTTTGATTCACTACAGCACTAACATTTTAGAGTTAACTCCCTTTAACTTACATTTTTTTTTCTAATGGATTAAATTTCTTCAAATGTTTGTATCTGAATTCTCCAGGAAGCAAAATAAAGTCAAAATTATATTTGCCTTTCCCTTCTTCCTTATCACCATAAAATCATTTATTAGTCTTTCTCAGAATTTTTTTAATATTTTATATTTCTTTATTTTCTCAGCTTCAACTCAACACAAGTTCTAGATCCACCTTCCCTAGTAGCCTGTCTTCTTCAATTCTCCAGATTTATAATTTGTTCTTTGTCACATACTCCCTCTCTAGTTTCTCCTTTCCTAACCATGTATTCATTTCTTGTGTTAACATCTAACAGTTCACATTAAACCTAAGCTGTCCTCACACTCCCCATCCTCTAAACCTCAAAACCTCATGTGAAGACATCATACATGTAAGAGGATAGCTTGGCTAGGATAAAAATAGGCCTGTGACCAGCCTATCTTTTTCCAGGATACATTATTTAATGTGTTCTTTTTTCTTTCTTTTTTTTTCTAGAAAAAGAAGACATTTGTATGTAATTTAAGAGAAGTACTTATTAGAAATTCCTGTTTCTAATAGATATGCAACAACATAAAATGTTGTTGCATACTTTGAAGAATATATTTTTACATAGGCTTGAGCATAACAAAGCACTAATTATTAATCAACCTGTATCACCAGAGCTTTAATAATACACAATTATTGATTAGTAGTTACAGTTTGCTGAATGAAGTACAGTGTATTACAGTTATTTGCTTTCCTGACTCTGGAGGAATGTTGTCGTAGGTTCACGACAGCATTTGAGAATAGAATGTAGATGGTTAAAGCAAAATTTTCTAAGCCATTTGGTTGAACACTTAACTACTCAGCACCTTTTCAACAGCAGCAGCAGTAGCAGGCCTGGAATTTTGGGTGGGTGGGCTAGTTCATTACATTGACCCCAATACTTGAATTGTGCTTATTTTATTGACCTCAAAAGAATGAAAGGCAAAGTTGGTCTTGACAGAATTTGAACTTGGAATGTAAAGATGAACGAAAAGCTACTAAGCATTTTGCCTGACATGTTAGCTTGCTGCTGTAATAATAATAGTAATAATGATGATGATAATAATAATAATGATAATAATAATAATAATAATAATAATAATAATAAGGCTTTCGACTGTGTTCCCCACACGTGGATTCTGGAAACACTAGCCATAAACAAGGTGGCACCAATTATCATAAAATACATAGAGCACTCAATGAACAAATGGCAGACAGTGCTACAGCTCCAAACAAA
Organism: Octopus bimaculoides; assembly: GCF_001194135.2. Taxonomy (NCBI): domain Eukaryota; kingdom Metazoa; phylum Mollusca; class Cephalopoda; order Octopoda; family Octopodidae; genus Octopus; species Octopus bimaculoides. The sequence goes on from NC_068985.1 coordinate 72,732,507, forward strand.
AGAGGGACTTGTGAAAACGAAAGCCATCCCCATTAGAAGAGGAATATTCCAGGGAGACACGCTCTCTCCACTCCTGTTCTGCCTGGCACTCACACCTCTAACAGAATTGCTAAATAGAACTGGATGCGGTTACAA
>NC_068985.1:72733987-72742702 GCF_001194135.2 Octopus bimaculoides
TTCAATACCAGCAGATGACAACGTTTCTCTAAAAGAAATGGAAAAACTTTCAAAATACAAAGACCTGGAAATAGAGATAACTCGAATGTGGAATCTAAAAACAGAAACAATTCCTATCATAGTAGGTGCCTTAGGTATAATAAAAAAATATTCAGACAAATACATAACAAAAACACCAGGACTTACAAATATATATAACATACAGAAAATTGCACTACTGGGTACTGCACACATTCTACGCAAAACACTTTCAATACAGTAAACATAAGAGCACCACAGCAAACCACAGCACATACCCAAGGCGCACAGAGCTGCGCTCGGTAGTGAAGTGAAAGCACGTTATAAAAATAAAACTACTGAATAATAATAATAATAATAATAATAATAATATTTTTAATATTCAAATGCAAGACCTGCAGTTTTGAGGACAAATACATTGATTCCATTACTTGACTGGTACTTAATTGTGTGGAACCCAGAGGAATGAAAAGAAAGCATAGTCATTCTCAGAATGGAAAGAGCCACAGCAATTACCACAAGGCATTTTGTCTGACACTCTAAGCAACTTACTAATCCAATTTCTAACATTGGTTGATAGTTGTAGATGTTTGGGCAGTGAGGGTGAATATGATTTAGTCAACTCTCATGCATTATCAGTATTTAATTCTACAATCCTTGAAGAATATCAGGCAAAACTGTGCAAATGCATTTATTGATTGACACACCAAGCTAAGCAAAATCACTGTCTTCCACACATACAGGCTTGTCCTTTCAGGTGCCAGTGCCACTTTAAAAGCACTCATGCTGGTGCTGCATTAACGTACCCCTACTGGTGCTGAGTAAACACACCCATGCCGGTGGCACATAAAGAGCACCTGGCATACTCTGTTAAGTAGTTGGTGTTAGGAGGGGCATCTGGCCATAGAAACTGTTGTGTCACATTGACACTTATGTTCTTCTTTGAACTTACTGCATATGCCACTTTATAACGTGGACTTATAACAAGGTTATAAATATACAAATATAAATCAAGCAACACGTAACAAACAATGTCTCTTCTCAAAAAATTGTATGCCTGCCGTCACAATGCACCTGCACACACCACACTGTCCTTCACTGACAGTGCACATGTGCCTTTATATGGTTTAGCTACATCTCCCCTTTTTGAATTTGACTTTCGTTGGAAGTCAATATTTTTCTTTTATTTATTATCTTTATAATCACCTCCCTGCTTTTTTTTTCACTTCCCCGGGAAGAAATTGGAATATTTTTTTCGTTTTGGGTCTACTTGCAAAAGTTCTGTTTGCTTTCTTTTCCTAATCACTGTACTCATTGGTTCGATTATTCCTTGAGGTATCGGGGACATCAAAAATGTCATAAAGGAATTCCATTGGCTCTTCGTGTCTTATTCTTTCTTCTGTCAACCTTTTTTTTCAGTTGGTTTAGGCATCTCTTGTGTTCCCACATATGACCTTTTACCATGTACGTTATTTTTCCTAAATGTTTACTTATACCTTCTTCCCAACTTTCCTTTCTGTTTCTGTATATTTAATAAAAAACCCTTGTCACCAATTTTGAAGTAGTTCATCTTATTTTTGGGTGTTTCTCTCCAGTTTTTCTTTTCTTCCTGGTTGTAATTTGTCAAACACTGACCTGACTTTCCTGGTGAACATTAGTTCAGTGGGCGACATACTTGATGTTGTGTTGGGGTTAGGTGTTATTTGGTAGACACTTAAGAATTGCGTCAGTTAGTAGTTCATTTTCTAGATTTTTTTAGTGCCCTCTTAAATGTGTCTACAAAACGTTCTGCTAGTCCATTTGATCTCAGATGATATGGCGGAGTAGTAATATGCTCCGTTGCATGCACTTTGGCAAAAGTTTGTAAATTCCTTCAACATGAACTGTGTTCCATTATCAGACACTATAGTGTCTGAGACGCTATATTGTGCAAAAAGTTCATCCAGAAATTCCATCGTTACTATGGTGGTTAGCTTCCTACATTTACATATTTCCAGCCATTTTGTGTAACTTAATTCATCGAGTTTAAATTTTTCATATTCTCTATTTATGATTCTGGAACATGTGATGAAATCTTCTGTTTCTTTTTTTTTTCAAATTCAAACACTTCCAGCAAATATTAAATAGTGAACTTTTTTCACTGAATATTTTAGATAATAACTTAATTGTTTCCTTGAAACAAATTTCAGATGGTTTTCTGTGCAAGATGTAATTACAAAATTTTTCATGTTCTGCTGGTGATAATTTCCTTAAAAGATGATGTACCTTCTTTTCGTCTGTCCAGCTTTTACACATTTTTTAAAGATTCCTTCATACCTTCTGAAGTATGCAGAAAACATAATCCCTTCTTCCAGATTATACATGAATTCTTCAATTGAATTAGCAACTGCATCTGCTGAAAATGAACCTGAAGTGTTTTTTGACTGCAACAATAATTCCAATAATTGTTGATTTTGTTGTAGTTGCTGTTGTACCTGTTCTTGTTGTTTTTGTTGTTCTTATTGTTGTTGCTGTAGTTGTTGTTGCAACTGAACCACGGAAGCTAATTGGTCTTCCATGCTAAGAACATCCACCGTGAGCTTTGAATGTCTCATTGCCACTGTTGTGTATTGTTGACACTGTTATGTCCTTCTTTGAACTCACTGTATATGCCACTTTATAACATGCACTTATAACAAGGTTATAACAATACAAATATCAATCAGAAACAACACGCAACAAACAATATCGCTTCTCAACGACTTCTCTGACTGTCTTCACAAAGTGCCTGCACACACCACACTGTCCTTCACTGACAGTGCGCATGCATCTTTATACAGTTTAGGACAGTTGACTTGCTATTCCACAGGGGTGTCAGGATTTCACCACAACAGAAACTATACCTCAACTGACTGCTGGAGTCTGGACAAGACAGCTCCATGTCAAACTGTCCAATCCATGCCAGCATGGAAAGTGGATGTTAAATGATGATGATGTTAGAGCATTGGACAAAATGCTTGAGGTTTTCCTTCTGGCTTCTTATATTTTGTGGTCAAATTTTGCTGAGGTCAACTTTGGCTTCTATCATCCTTCAGAGTGGGAGTGGGTTTGTCTCTGAAATAAAGCACCAGTCAAATACCAGGGGATCAGTATAATTTACCGTACTCCTCTCCCAAATATAAGGCTTTGTGCTTCTGTTAGAAATTGTTGTTGTTGTTCAGATATCAGGCCATCCCTCTTTTTAACAGGATTATGATTAAAAATTAACCAGTAGCAACTGTCACATCTTTTGTATATATATATAGGACTACTGTTTGGCAAGTAGGACTACTGTTTAATACAGTAGGGTGGCGGTTTCAAACCTGGGGGGGGGGGTCTGTCAGCTGTGTTCAAAACTTCAAAAAAATGCAGTGTAGAATGTATAATTATCAAATATGTTTATCCTTGAAATGAGAGATGGAATTGAGAAAATGTGTGTTATTTATAAAATTTGCTTATTGACAGATTTGTAGGAAAATACCAAGACTCTTAGCGATTTACTGTGCTTGAGAAGATATGTCTAGCTTAGTGAACTAGTAGTCATGGTCAGTGCAAGTAACATGTTAGAGGTGCCGGTGACATGAAAATGGTACCCATGCCAGTGACATGTAAAAGACACCCATGTCACTGACACGTTAAAGGCACCCGGTACACTCTGTAGAGTGGTTAGCATTAGAAACCAAACCAAAACAGACTGTAGCCTGGCGCAGCTCTCTGGCTTACCAGTTCCAGTCAAACTGTCTAACCCATGCTTGTATAGTAAAAGGACACTAAATGATGATGATGACGATAAAAGTGAGTACTTAGAAATAACTACATTTGGGATTTGAAGGAATTTGAATGCTATGAGATTTATAACAAGTGGAGCAACTGTGGTTTGCAAAGCATTTTGTCTTCCTTGTTACTCCAGCACCTTGCTGATTTTGCCAATAAATAATGTGTGTTAGGTTACATTAATAAAACTAGCCTGCTGATTGTTACTAAAATGTGTTTACTTAGTAATATTTGTCCTTGGTTCTGTCTCTTAAGTCAGAACAGCAAATTCTCCAATGTCAGACCTAGTTGAGTGAAGCTGTCTTAATTTACAATGAGTTATTTATTTGTAGAGAATTACTTAGTTTTTGTTTTTTAAAACAAGTATCTGACACTCACATCCACTCACAGCAGAGATTACAAGGTGTTGTATTATATTCTACAAAAGTACCAACTGTTGCAGTTCACTTATTTCTTTTTACTTCTTCCATTTTTTTTTTATCACATGCTAGGTCTTCTTCATCACCTTATAAAAGCAGTTTCTTCTAAATTAGTCAACCACAAGGTAAGTATATTTTATGGTGTTGTGGTTGTTAATTGATTGGTTCTTTCTTTCTCTTTCTTCCCGCCCCATCCTTGCTGTGAGCAAATCAGCATCTTACACTACTCGACTTTCACATCTAACTCATGGAAAACTGTTACTTAATGTGAAATCAGAATTGTTGTTTTGAAGAAAATTCCAAGCCTGACTTTGAAATATACATTATTCTTTTCCAAATGAAGTGCAGAAGTCACTAAATACAGATGTTCTTGAGGTTTCATACCAGATCAGCTTTCATCAACATAAATTAAAGGTACTTCCAACCATGACCATTCTGTTCCTTCTGGAAGATCTAAGCCTACATTGTTGAATTACCCTCTTTTTTCAGATGGTAGGATGTGATTTCAGTAGATTTGACTGCTATTTCTAGTTGATTGAATAACCATATAGAGGTTCTCTTGTTGGCTAAGGAAAATTTCATAGGTCTATTAAGTTGGTGAGATAGCAGTAATGGCTTGTAATCAAGCTGTAACTGAACCCTCTCCCTTTTTATGTGTATTTAGGGCTATATACATTTTCCCCCATTTTTTAGAAGGTAGTGAATGAGTTTTGGCTGCTGTTTCTTGCAGGTTGAGCTCCTACATAGAAGTGCTATCATCTGGTAAAAAAAAAATTTCAAAGATCTAAGCTGGGGGCAGTGGCTTGATACCTATGTTAGCTACAAGGAACAATAGAGGTAACCTACTTTTTCTGAGAAGAAACATGATTATTAAGATATTTATTGTTGTAATAAACAAGTTGTATAGGTGAAACACCTGTCTTCCTCATGTTAAGTCTTCAATTAACTTATCATACACACATTGTACAAGTCAACTATAAAGGTCTTGAGTGACTTGCATAAATTTCTGGTTTATCTGACAGTGAACTGGAATTGGATCACTGCTGTTGTGATATTTCTACTTCTGTATATGTGTGTACACACACAAAACACATACATACGATATATTCATGTATATGTGTGTGTGTGTGTGTGTGTGTGTGTGTGTGTGTAGTAATATATATATATATATATATATATATATATATATATATATACTTGTGGATGTATATATTGTGCATGTATATCATCATCATCATCGTTTAACGTCCGTTTTCCATGCTGGCATGGGTTGGACAGTTCAACTGGGGTCTGGGAAGCCAGGAGGCTGCACCAGGCCCCAATCTGATCTGGCAGTGTTTCTACAGCTGGATGCCCTTCCTAATGCCAACCACTCCGAGAGTGTAGTGGGTGCTTTTTATGTTGAATGCACTCGATAAAATTTTTTTAATGGTATTCTCTTGGGGCGATCTTTTGCTTTGACTCTCAGAACTGTCATCTGGATCAGCTGATTTTGTTTGTTAATTTCCATGAATACCTAATTTCCAACTAGTATAATTGTTATATATTAACTATACAAATAACTGTTACTATATACTAGCATCTTTGCTCTATATTTGAAAAAATTGTGTAACTTTATTGATTAAAAAGCTGATAGTCTCTTTAGTAAGAAATCATAGAATTCATTAATACTCAGGCTGAAGCTTATGTTAGGAGAAAATTTTGACAGGCGTATACATTGATGATAATGTCATACACTGTATGTTCAAAGTTAGGTCTTATGAGACATATTTAACCCTGGATTATCATGTTTTGAAATGACATGAGATATTTTATATTTATCAACTAGTGAGGACAGAGATCTTGTAAGGATTTGTAGCAAGTAATACAAGATCCTACTGAACATCTGCTGTCAACTGATGTGGGAGTGTTTACTGATAAAGCTTAGTAAGGCTGAAACATCACCGTAGTTGTCATTGTACTGCTGAAGGTCAGACTCATGCCCATAGCATCCCATATTTAATGGATTTTTTTATAAGAATTAAGATTTCAAGTTGTCATTTATTTAATTTATTTTTTTTACTTTACTATGTATATCAGCACTCACTTTATTATGATGTAATATTAACTTCTCAGAACACTCATATGTATCACATACAGAGAAAGGGTGTTGACAAAATAGAGTGGGCTTAATTTCCCATCACATTTATTGATGTCTTGTCTGAGTGAACACTTGAGAGGACAGCTATAATATTTGTATCAATACTTTGCATTCATTTTGCATAGGACTAAATCTCGTTTTTCTCAAGACATTAATAGTCAATGAGTTTGCTAAATATAAATTATGTTTTCTTTGGAAACCTAGTGATAATTTTTTTTCTTTTTTATCAGTGTTATGAGTAATATGTGCTTAAAATACTGTTTGTGATAGTCAACTACTAAACTTATAGTTCATTATTTTGTACAAATGTTGATCTTTGCTCCTAACAATGAATTTATTACCATTGTTGTGTTAAAATTGGTAAATTGAACCAAACGTTTTTTTCAAAATAGAATGCAAGAGATTGTTTAAAAAAAAGCCTAGAAACAAAAGTACACTTAAGTACTTTAAACTGAATATAATTTACTTACGCAAAGTACAGCGAAACTGCTGCTTAAGAAAGAAGAGTAACTGGTAATTAGAAATAGCAATAAATACATCCTCATACACAGTTCCTTAGTGGTTTCTCATTATGCTTGTGGCCATTCCGAGTACTACCAACTTCTGTTGTATAATTCTTTGATGGAATATTAATTTACATTTAATCTACTTAGAAGTGATATGCTCATGAATTCAATTAACAATATATTCAAAAGCTAGTGTTTTGTTTTGTAAACTAGATTTTCACTCATTCACAGCATTTTTGTCTGTTTTTTTTTTTACAATATTTAAGATTACTTTCAAGGGTACAACTGTAATGTTATCCTGTAGTTTCAATTCCACTTTTTCAATGTGTTATCACACACACACACACACACACTCTCTCTCTCTCTCTCTCTCTCTCTCTCTCTCTCTCTCAGACACACACACACACACACACACAAAATAATGAAGATGATCATTAGTATTTTGCATTGCTACCATGCTGAAATGCATTTGCTATATACAGTTAAGTGGTTGGCAAATGAATGGCGACAGAGTGGAGTTGAGAGGGGCCCTCTAGTCTTGACAAGTTATGACACTTTCCTAAGTGCTGGTGCCATGATAAAATGCACCTGGTGCATTCTGTAAAGTAGTGGGTCAAAAGAAGGGCATTTAGTTATGCAAACCAAACCAAAAATGAAACTTATTAGTAATTGGTGACTATCTAGTTCATTTAGATTGGCAGTAATTCCCAGTAAGAACTGATTTGAAACTTGACAAACTGTTCAACCCATGACAGCATGGAAAATTGATATAAAAGGATGATGGTATATATAAGGACCGGAGTAATGTAATGCTTACAGTTTTTGCTCCAAGAAGCAGGGCACTCAGAGCTGAATAGTTGTACAACATCTTATGGCTTCTTTAGAGCCACTTAAATGAAACGTATGTTTATTGCTGAAATATCAAAATACATACAGTTGGTTACATGCTGAACTATACAATACAGTAGGAAGCTGAAAAACCCTGCTCTCAGACTAATATTTAAAAAAAAAAAAATTTTTTTTACATGCTTATTCTATCAGTCTCTTTTGTTGAACTGCTAATTTTCAGGGACATAAACACACCAAGATCGGTTGTCAAGCGATGGTGGTGGGAACAAACACAGACACAAAGGCACACACACATAAATATCTGTACATATATATATATATACACACACATACACATGAGAGGCTTCTTTCAGTTTCAATCTACCAAATCCACTCACAAGGCTTTGGTCGGCCCAAGGCTATAGTAGATGACACTTGTCCAAGGTGCCACGCAGTGGGACTGAACATGGAACCATGTGGTTGGGAAGAAAGCTTCTAACCACACAGCGGTCCCTGCGCCTATACATATAAATATGTTTCTATGTACACGCACATGTATATACCTGTATGGAGTAACTACAGTCTCCACATATATGCACACGTGTATCCTCAAACCTGCACGCATGTTTAGAGACATATAGGCCCAAAGATATGTGTGTGTGTGTGTAATATATATATATATATATATATATATATATATGAAATCGAAATCGAGTTAAATTGGATACTAAACTCCACTTGCGAAGACCTGTTGAGGCAAGTGAAATCGAAATCGAGTTAAATTGGACACGAAACTCAGCTTGCGAAGACTTATTGGGGCAAGCGAAAGCGAATTTGTGATGGCACCTGTGCCCAGCATCGCCTTTCTGGAACTTGTGCCTGCGGCATGTCTAACGACTTTCGAGCGAGATCGTTGCCAGTGCCCCTGGACTGGCTCTTGTGCAGGTGGCACATAAAATACACCATCTTGAGCATGGCCGTTGCCAGTACCGCCTGACTGGCCTTCATGCGG
>NC_068985.1:72743239-72749300 GCF_001194135.2 Octopus bimaculoides
ATGTTTTATTTATATTCCTGCAGAACTAATGTGGGGTATAGAATATGGAATATATAATATGATATACAATATACAATATAAAATAAAATAAAATAAAAATGGATGGCACCATGAAAGAAAGTATTGAATGTAGATGAAATATTGAGTGTTCAATATAAAGGATCAAATATATAAATATATAAATATAAATATATATATATAAAGGCGACTCGAGTTTCAGGGCTATTTCCCTTCGTCATGGCCGGTATGACAGACTTAATCATCATCATCATCATTTAATGTCCATTTTCCATGCTGGCATGGGTTAGATGGTTTGATTGAAAACTGGTAAACTTAGGTGCTGCACCAGGTTCCAATCTGATTTAGCATGGTTTTTATGGCTGTATCCCTTATTACCCACTAAACGACCTTTATCTGTCTTATGATGACTTTTGTATAGATAAGATAAAGATAATTTAGTAGAAATTAAGAAACTAAGTCAAGTCTATATACATAGTTTTGTTATTTCCTTAGTTTCTGCTAAATTATCTCAATCTCATCTGCACAAAGGCCATCACAATAAAAAAAAAAAAAAAAAAAAAAAAAAAAATCCACACAAAGTAAAGCTTTTTCGGGATAATAAATATGTAGTTGATGGCTTATCATTTACATTTGTCTATAAGTTTATCAGTATCTCCATACTGTTACATCTAAGTTGATCTAGTTGTGTGTATGTGCAGCCGTCTAATTTATATATTTGTACTCGTATGTGTCCCGAGATCGACTGGTGTCCCATTCACAGGGGTAAGTTGTGATCGATTTGGTTCCATAAAAGTATGTATGTATGTATGTATGTGTGTGTGTGTGTATGTATGTATGTATGTATGTATGTATGTATGTATGTATGTATATAACATTTTTGTACTGTACCTATGTCTCTATACATGTATGCAGGTGTAAAGACATGTGTATATATGTGGGTGTCTGTTTTTATTTCTCGGTATGTATATATACAGGTGTATGCATTTATTCTGGTTTTACCCTTTAGCATTTAAACCAGCCACATCCAGCCCAAATATTCTACCTACTTTATGTTCAAACCAGCCAAATCCAGTCTCTCACACCTACCCTACAATGTCATTCTAAAAATATGCAGTCACATCATTGAAATCTCATAGTTATGAGACAATGCATGATGAATTTAAAACAATGTGAATAGAAAAGCATTATATTTGACAGAATAATCTGAGTGCTAAAGGGTTAAAATATATTTATATATGTATAAGTCTCTATGTGGGGTTTATCACCCTCAAACTGTATTATGTATAGCTCTGCACGTAACCAACTCTATGTATTTAAATGCTTTCGGCAATCAGCATATATAACCACCACTTCCCCCTCCCTTCCCTCCTCTCCTTAGTTAAACATAAATTACAGATTTCACTAACTACCACCTTCCCTCCCTCTCCCTTCAACTAATCATGTGGAAGCGTTACGGACAGGCTAAGTAATGGAGTGACAAGCAGAATTATTGTAAGATATTATACTCTGTACTCACTTGGTGCTTTTACCCTAAAGCAACATATATTGAGTTCTAACTGCTTATTAGTATCACTATGCCTAAGTGAAATCATATCTGTCTATCTGTCCATGCATCCATCCACCCACCCAACTGTCTGTTTGTCCTGCTGTCTGTCTGTCTGTCCTGCTGTCTGTCTGTTTGTCCTGCTGTCTGTCTGTCCCTACCTACCTACACATGCATACCTCCCTAACTTTCATTACTAACTGCCAATTGTTTTGCAAATGCTGAGAGGTTTCAATAAATCTTGAAATGAATTAAAACTATCTGAAGGAAGTTTAGCAAAATAAACTCACTTAGAATATAACGAAAGTCCTGTTTGTTACATTAAATAATGACGGCAGGCTTAAGAGCCCAAAGTCAGTGTGTAGGAGGTGTATTAGAACAAGAGGTAGTAATGTCATGAGGGTTGCTATTAGTTTTAACAGCAATAGCAACAATCTCATTTTATGTGTTAACATCAACCTTTAACTAGCCTTTTTGATCTCTGGTCATTGTCATTGATTAGGACAGTCTTTGCACATACTTATGTTTCTTTGATTATAATCGATTTGACTAGATTAGCTGATGACATTCTTTAATTGACTTGCACTGTTTGTACTAGCTCGTGTGTATGTATGTGTGTGTGTGTGTATAATATATATATATATATATATATATATATATATATATATATATATATATATATGTATGTATGTATGTATAATGATTATAACCTGCTAAACATGTAATGCATAAACAGTTGGATAAAAGGACAAAAATCACTAGCCATTCCTTTACCCAACTCTTTATACCAGTTGACTAGATGCTTGCATGTGGTTGTTCAGTGTGCTAGAAATATCAGCCCTTTTTTTTTTTACTTCAAGTCATTTTTAAATATGGAAGTATATGCTGGGTAATGTAGTCTTAGATACACTTTGCCTAAATAAAAGATGTGATGGTCCCAGATGGAACACTTTTGATGATGGATCTGCTTGATTAATAATGACATAAGATGGGCTAAACAACAAAGGAGGACACATAGCAGAATGTATTCTGAACTACTCTGTTTGAATTAAAGGCAGGATGGTCATAGCTGGAAAATTTTGGGTCATAAGTCTGCTTGATCAGGACTGACGTCTAGATTTAAACATGGATGACTACAAAAACAGACATACTGGATGATGTGCTTCTGGATACACTATGACTGAATGAAGCATGAGATTGTCTTGGAATCTTGGAATGCATTGATCACAAAGCTGGTTGGTCAGGGATGTCCTATAGCTAAATAGTTATAGCAACAACAACAACAACAGTACATCTTACTTGTCTCAGGTAAAAGAGATAAATTAAAGTCTCAGAAATGTTGATCACTGACTGCATACTCAACTAATGTGTAAGAAGTTTGTTGGAAGAAACTTGCCTCTCAACACCTGATAGGTCATGCAGCCCAATGAAGGGTCTTGTTTTGTGAGCTACTTAGCAACCTTGCTTGTGTTAGTGACATGGAAAGTATCCAGTGCACTTTGTAAACATGCCATTATAGACTTTGGAGCTTTGTACAGCCTTCTGACCTGTTGTCTTCTATACTCACATATACCTCCATTCTCACATTAACTGCTTCTATCCTACAAACCAATATTGTATTGTATGCATGTATTAAGCTTGACCCCAATTTTAAAACTATTTTCAAAGAATTCGTTTAAAAAGAAAAACGATTAGCCATTCCTATTCTAACATAATTCAAATTATGCCAGCATGAAATATGGATGTTGAGTGATGATGGCCAAAATTGTGGTATAAAATCATTTGAGAAAGTTTTTCATTTCAGATTTTGTTCTCATGGTTATCTTGTTTCTCTTATATTCCTGTTTTTATGTAGTTACATTCTACTTGGTCCTCAATATGCAGTTATATTGAACTTGGTCCTTAATCCTCACTAAGAATGTTCTGTTTTGTGCTGCTCATTAGATACAAACACAAGAGTACTAAGTATAAGCTATTTGATGTATTGTTGATGAGAGCAAGATGCCTTTGCCAATCTTTTACATAACATATAAAAGTGCCTTGCTTAAGGCTACAGTTAAAAATTTGCTTAAGTCGATCTTGTATCAGTTTCTTATTCATAGCAGAAATTGTAGGTACAGTTCCTCAATAATTGACCATTTTCATCTCAGTAGAAAGCCATTAAACTGTGGAAATCAGAAAAAAAAGTTTATTTATTATGAATTGGCTTAAGATTGTAAGTGTGTGTGTGTCTGTGGTAGTTATATGGAGCAGCTGAATAAAATTTACTTTGTTACTTGTAAAGGAATTATGTTAGGAGTGGCTAGTTGTGTTTCTTTTTAAACGAATTCTTTGAAAATAGTTTTAAAATTGGGGTCAAGCTTAATACATGCATACAATACAATATTGGTTTGTAAGATAGAAGCAGTTAATGTGAGAATGGAGGTATATGTGAGTATAGAAAACAAATGACAGAAATTGAATCAATTTCTGTAAAGGAGTGTATGTAATTCAGCTCAAGAAGTGACTTTTCAGGTAAAAGAGTATCAGTGGATGGTATATGAGTGATGCAGCTAACAGAAAGCTGACATAGACATGCATGTTTGTGTACACACATACACAGAGTATTATATGTGCGTGTGTATGTGTACACACACATACACACATACACACACACATATGAAAATCTTTAGCGTGAATCTGATATTCCTTTATATCATCTGTTACACATGTTTCTGTATTTGATAATCAATAATGGCAAATTATTAATGCTCCTTATAAATCACATAATTTGCCATCATCGATTATTGATTACAGAAACATGTGTAACAGATGAAACAAGGAATACCATTTCCATGCTTTATGTTCTCCTCTCATGATAGATGTGTTCTTTACATTACATAATAGCCCTATACTGGTTGCAGAGAACCCTATCAGGTCATGCAACAGAGGGAGCTTAATGCGAATACATTATTAAGAGTTGCAACCGATATAGTAATTTTACTGTGCACCTAGCACATCTATTCCCTCATATATTGTACATAAGCAAATATGCAAATGCTATGTTTGTGTGCAGCTATAGTTATAAGTCATCCGTAAGCACTTACTTGGGAGAAAAAAAAAGGAAAAATACAACAGATGAGACTAAATCCCCATATTATCCACTTTACATTGAAACATTCCTCTATTTTCTGTCCTAGGTTACCTTGATTATAATGTCTTATATTGTTTAGAAGCTTATGCATTAATTTCTAGTTATGTGTGTAATTCCCTTTACTCATTTATTGATTTCAGTCATAGAACTGCGGATATATTACACCCAGAACCATGCTAATAGCTTTGGAGTGAAATTTAGAATTTCTCGGTTATGACTTCAGGAAGCTATATACATGTAGTTTTATTGAGGATATAATTAACCACCCTGCTACTGGTGGCATGATAATGTGCATTTAGCACTTTCTGTAAAGTGGTTACTGTTGAGGAAGGCATCTAGTTGTAGAAACCATGACAAAAATGGAACATACAAGTGAGATGTGGTCCTCTAACTTGTCTATGAAGGTAATAACTGCAGATAAAAACTGACTTGGACCCTGATGACATATCCAACCCATGCCAGAATGAGTAAGTGGATGTAAAAGAATGCTGATAATATATGTGAATTTATGTAGCTGGCATTTGGAGTATTTAGAAGGCAACTTGCAAATCTAAACGGTGATGTATTGGGTGCTATTTTCTTTTGTTTACGCACGTGCATACACACATATATTTATATACACCTTTTCAGTTGACTATAACATACACTTGTATTGAACCCAATGTTTTTCAAAGGTGACAATATCTAGGGTTGTTGTTCCTCACATGAATATTATGAGTGTTGAGGATTACATCCTCATCTTTCTTTAAAATACAAGCAGCTCTAAGAATTTTGATTTGATATTCTCAGACCATAGTCTCTAGATTACAACAGTGTCAGCAAATTAAAATGGCCTTGTCCTTGACTAGTACTAACAGACATGCACACACTCATGCAAGTGGATGGATAAATGAAAGAAGGTGATACTCAACACATGTGATAGGAGTTACATATATTTTTTGATAGCAGTTTGACTCAGCTCCATGTGACTTATGGGAATGTAGGGCAATCCCATCTCATCAAACTCTTCTGATTTCTGATAAGATAGGTTTGTCCTATAACAGTTTGACCAAAACCTTTTAAGGCAGTGTTCCAGTATGGCTGCAGAAATGAACATGACTTAGCATTTAATAACATGTCTGGTGCCTTCAAGCAATCCCCAGGCACTTCTCAGGATTGTGTGAAAACGTTTTGTTCATAAGACATTTTATAAGTCATTTTCATTGCATGAAACTATTAGTAGCTCATAAAAATACATACTGCGTTTGTTAATTAATATTTATCTCTCAACAGATGGAGTACTCTTGTTGTTGATCTTACCTTCAAGAAACAGTATGCTCTTTCTCTCTCTCTCTCTCTATATATATATACATATATATATATAT
>NC_068985.1:72750051-72753339 GCF_001194135.2 Octopus bimaculoides
ATATATATATATATATATATATATATATATATATATATATATATATACACACACACACGCTTATTAGTCTAGTTGTCATGATTATTTATAGAGTAACTGTAAGTTGTTTATGTCTAATATGCAAAACAATTGTCCTGTTTCATTTTAACTTGTCACATACATGTAACACAGCAGTACAGGCATTCAACTACTACTACTACTACTACTACTACTACTACTACTACTACTACTACTACTCAACCCACCTCATATTCTCCTCTCTATGAGTTAGTTTCATTTTTTATCTATTTTTTTCTTCTTTAATTTCTGAATTCTGTTGGGTGTCACGTGAAACTATTTACATTCAGTTTTTCGTATTTATGTAAAAACAACTTACAACATAAGCACTATCAGTAGAAAGTAAATAAGAAATTGACACTGTTCTACCATATGCAGAAGGAGGAAACTAATAAGAATTTCAAGTTTGTGTTTTGGTAGGAGGAAATACACTGTCCTTTTTTTTTTCTTTTGTTGTTTAAGATCTTTTGTGTGGAATTTATGATGCCTTGTTGTGTTCTATTTTTTTCACTTTACAGATTTATCATATGTGCAGGAGGGATTATAATTATGCCAATTTACAGAGAGATTTGCACTAACTTTTAGTCATTGTCATCATCATCATCATCATCACTACTGCCCCCCCCCCCACCTTCCTTTA
This sequence comes from Octopus bimaculoides, assembly GCF_001194135.2. Taxonomy (NCBI): domain Eukaryota; kingdom Metazoa; phylum Mollusca; class Cephalopoda; order Octopoda; family Octopodidae; genus Octopus; species Octopus bimaculoides. The sequence goes on from NC_068985.1 coordinate 72,750,749, forward strand.
ACAAAGGGAGGTTGATCTTTCTCTGCTTAGTGGCTATGGCAAACGAGGCTGTGTGGAGGACCCGTCTGAAAGGTTTGAAGACAGGCACTTTCCCATCTGGCCAAGCTTTCATCAATTTCTTCAAATATCATTTGAAGAGGAAGGTGAGGGTAAAGAGGGAGGTGTTACCTTCTCGTGCGTTTATCTAAAGATGGTTGACAGTGGTAAGGTTGGTGAGACTGAATGAATCCACTCTGAGTACGCTTTTCTAAGTAGGAGGAAAGAAACTGGGAGATGGCACTTCCCATGCCTTAGGGATCACAGAGTAATCTTGGACTTCTGCATGGGGTTTACCTTGGATTACCCTAAGTGGACTACTTCACTATTGGAGATTTTATTTATTGATTTTTTTCATATTTCTCTAAACTTCTATTTATATATCCTTTGTTATATCCTTTAATGTTATAGTGTTTTCCTTTGATCGATGTTAAACCCCCACCTGTTTTGTGTTTTATCTTGTCCTTTGATATTGTCCTCCAAGTCCTGGGCCCTTGTGACAAGTGAAAGAAATTTTTATAACAATGATAATAATTTCAAATATTGGCATATAGTCAGCAGTTTTGGGGGAGGAAGTAAGCCGGTTACATTGCCCCCAGTGATAAACTGGTACTTATTTTATCGCCCCTGAAAAGATGAAAGGCGAAGTCGACCTTGGTGGAATTTGAACTCAGTATGTGAAGATGGATGAAATGCTGCTAAACATTTTGCCTGTTATGCTAATGAATCTGCCACCTCATTGCCTTTTATAATAATAATAATAAGAAGAAGAAGAAGAAGAAGAAGAATGTGGATTGATAAAATTGTTAGAATATCAGATAAACTGCTGTGTGGTGTTCCAATTTTTTATGTGCCGGGTTTGAATCCTATTAAAGTCAACTATGCCATTCATCCTTCTGGAGTTGATGAATTACCAATCAAGTACTGGAGTTAATGTAATTAACTAAACTCTATCCCTCAAAATTGCTGGCCTTGTGTCTAAATTAGAAACATTTATTATTACCTAAACATTTCAATTCAACGGTTCGTTTGTGTAATCAGTTTTGGTAAATTTAAAGTTTACACACACACACACAGACACAGTTTCTCTCTGTCTCTCTCTTTCACACAAAAACATACATATAACAGTACTTTTATATATATTATGTGATATTTAATGATATCTTTAAGATGTTTCAAGCTTCCTTATTACGTCTGTATTCTCTGTCATTTTATTTGCCTGTGTGTGATATTTTAAAATCTCTAACATGTTTGTGGATATATGAAAAAACTATTTCTAAATAATCAAGTCATAAGGATCTATACAGAACTCCTGTTTCATGGTTTGTAATAATATCACAGACAACATTCTCAAAAGGTATGATGTTTATTTCCATCAGTGAAGTATACAAACAGATGGCATAAATTGTCCTAATCAGAGTGACACAAGGAAATAATTGTTGATGTGACCTTAAGGTTTTATGAGCTTCAACTATTTCACTTCTGTCCTAGCTTTCTACAGCTGTGATGTGTTTCAGTAAACCTGTTATGCAATAAATCTGAGAACTTTTCTGTGGCATATTAACATTGATTTATTCATTTTAAGACAACTAAGATAACTAGATCTGTTTAGTCTTAATGGAAAACAGTTACAGTGCAAATGGAAAGTAGTTCTAGTGCTAATAGAAAACATACATTAATTTTACAGCTTTTTACTGGTGGTAGGAAAAAGCCCCTCCAAAAAGTAGTGAATGCAAGTGCCTCTTTTGTATATCAGAAGGGTGTTAGTAATTTCAGGCTCTCCCAATATTTTAACAAGTCTGTGCTTGAACTGGACATTTGTCTCGGACTTAACAACTTCCCTTTGTAATTAGCTACAGCTGTTGTTGTTTAGCAACAAGACGGCCCTGTTCAGACAATCTTCTGATTAAAGAAACTCCGTCTGTGACCAGCCCATCTTTTTATCAGACTGTGTATCTATGTGTATCCAATGTATATTTCTTATAAGACAATAGAATATAAAGGAGAGTTAGCTGTTATTTCTAGTAAGTTGAGTGACCACTCGGAAACTTTCTTCCTTTTTTTGTTATATTTACTGTTAGTTGTTACTGTTATATTTGTTTTAGTTATTACTTAACCCACCAGATCAATCTTGATTGACTGAACAGCCCTATAATCAGAGCTGTCCCAGCTGTGGCCACTGACCATCCTGCCTTTTTTAAAATTTATTTAAAAATATTTACACAAGTGTATTTTTAATTGTATATAGGCACAGGCGTGGCTGTGTGGCAAGAAGCTTGCTTCCTAAGCACATGGTTCCGGGTTCAGTCCCACTGTGTGGCACCTTGGGCAACTGTCTTCTGTAGCCTCAGGTCGACCAAAGCCTTGTGAGTGGATTTGGTAGAAACTGAAAGAAGCTTGTCGTATATATATATATATATATATATATGTGTGTGTGTGTGTGTGTGTGTAAATTATATATATATATATATATATATATATATATATATATCATTCACCATGTTAGATCACTAGCCACTACACATTCTTTATTTTCTCTCCTTGTTTCTTTTCAT
>NC_068985.1:72755718-72759086 GCF_001194135.2 Octopus bimaculoides
TGTGTGTGTGTGTGTGTGTGTATATATATATATATATATATATATATATGAGATCTGATCAATAAGTATCCGTACTGTTGTCATAGTAACGAAGCTAAAGCACACAGAGTGAAGCTACTTGGCAAAGATTGACCTTGAACTCTGCTGTGCTGCATATGAAGTTTAATGCTCTAGCTCACTTCTGCTGTTTACAGCAGTACTTGGAAGGAAGGTGTGTAGCTTGTGATTGTCACATTGACCATGACAGAAAGTTTTTGTGGTAATATCTGCTCAGAGGCCGACACAAAGTTGCAGAAAGTGTATGAGCTGCACACAAGTGTACTAGTGGTTCAGATATTTCCAAGATGGCCAAAAAAATGTCAATATTGATGACCGTTCTGGGAGGCCTTCGACCAGCAGAACTGAGAAAAACCTCACAGATGTGCATGGAGCTGTGAGAGGAAATTGTTGAATCACCATCCGTGAGTTATCAGAAGATGTGCATATTAGTTACGGTTCTGTTCAGTCCATTATCACTGAAGATTTGGGTATGAGACGCTTGTCTGCCAAGTTTCAGCTGACCAAAAAGACACTTGGGTTTCAGTTGCACTATATCTCCTTGATTGTGTTGAGAATGATGAAAACTTTCTGAAAAACTTGCCGCAGCCTCTGAGCAGGTATTGCCAAGCTTTTGGCAAAATATGATGTAGATTCTCTGCTCAACTTTCTCTGTCATCGTCAAAGCGATGATCAAATGCTACACACCTTCCTTTGAAGCACTGCTGTACAGAAGTGAGCTAGAACATTGAACCTTAAGGCACATGCACAGCAGATTTCAAGGTCAATCTGTGCCAAGCAGCTTCTCTCTGCATGCTTTAGTTTCATTACTATTGCAACAGTCCGAATAATTATTGATCAGACCACACACACACACACACATATATACATATATATATATATATATATACATATATATATATATATATACATATATATATATATATATACATATATATACACGTATATATATATGTGTGTGTATATATATATATATGTATGTATGTGTGTGTGTGTGTGTGTGTATCCTTAGTCCCCCTGTCACTGCTTGACAACTAGTGTTGGTGTGTTTACATCCCCATAACTTAGCGCTTTGGCAAAAGAGACCCATAGAATAAGTACTAGGCTTAAAAAAAGTAAGTCCTGAGGTCAATTTGTTTGACTAAAACCCTTTAAGCTGGTGCTCCAGCATGGCCACAGTCAAATGACTGAAACAAGTAAAAGGATAAACGAATAATTCTAGAACCTCACTATTCAATGAGTTCATCCTTTTTAAGATGGTAGGTTGTGATTTAAATGAGATTTGGCTGCTATTTCTAACAGGATGAGTGACTGCGAAGAATATTTTACAGTTTGAAATTGATTACAGTTTGTAATGATCCAGTTTATGAAGGTTTGCTAATTAATGTCCTGAAAGTTTAATATCCATTCCTCATTAGGTGACCTGTATTTGTGAACATACCTGCCTAGGTTATTGAACTTATGAACTTGTATTTCGTGGAGAGTTTCAATATTATTTCTCTAGTATGCAGCACAAAATAGAAAGTCTTATGAATTCAATTCTAGCTTTAGCATTTACATGATGCACACATGTGCTCTGATACACAAACATGCTCACAGACTCGCATAAACATGTATATATATGCATGCAACACATTCAAAAGAAAGTTGACGCTAATAATCCAGATGCTTCATTTTTGTCTATTACCATTATTATTAAAGGCAGTGAGCTGGCAGAATTGTCAGTGTGCCGGATGAAATGTTTAGCGATGTTTTGTTTGCAGCTGTGTTCTGAGTTCAAGTTTTGCTCAGGCTGACTTTACTTTTCATCCTTGTCTGGTCGATAAAATAAGTACCAGTTGAACATTGGGGGGGTCAATGTAATCGACTTAATCCCTCCTCCAAATTTGCTGCCCCTGTGGCAAAATTTGAATCCATTATTATTATTATTATTATTATTATTATTATTATTATTATTATTATTATTAAAGAGTGAGAAAGCAGTGCATGCCATCAAAGTGACACTGGGATAAAATATACTATGTCCATTATACCCATCATGACTACCCGTCTGATAAGGGTACACCAGGCACATGCATCACAACCATATGTGCACGACATGGTGATCTCATATCAAGATAAACAGAGCATGACCTCGCAGGTGGGGCTTAGAATTTTCTTCATGTCAAGTAGCCGATCCTGCTCAAAAGGTCCCTGAATAAGGTTTGTCTAAGGATGTTGAGCAATTATTATTATTAAGGCGGGGAGCTGGCAGAATCATAAGTGCGCTGGACTAAATGCTTAGCGGTATTTCACCTGTTATTACTTTCTGAGTTCAAATTCCGCCGAGGTCGACTTGACCTTTCATCCATTCAGGGTCAATAAAATAAGTACCTATTGAACCCTGGGGTTGATGTAATCGACTCATCTCCTCCTCCAAAATTGCTATCCTTGTAGCAAAATCTGATACCATTATTATTATTATTATTATTATTATTATTATTATAATAAAAGCAGCAAGCTGGCAGAATTATTAGCATGCCGAGTCAAATGCTTAGCGACATTTCATGTCTTTATGTGGTGATTTCAAATGCTGCTGGGATCAATTTTTGCCTTTCATCCTTTCAGGGTTTGTAAAATAAGTACCAGTTGAACACTGGGGGTCAATCTAATTGAATTATTCCCTCACTTGAAACTGTTGGCCTTGAGCTAAAATTTGAAATCATCATTGTCTTCTTCATCATCATCATCATTATTTTTATTATTATTATTATTATTATTATTATTATTATTATTAAAGCAGTGAGCTGGCAGAATTGTTAGTATGTCGGGCAAAATATCTAGCAGCATTTCGTCTGTCTTCATGTTCTGAGTTGAAATTCTGCCGAGGTCACCTTCGCCTTTCATCTTTTCAGGGTCAATGAAATAAGTACTTGTTACGCACTGGGGTTGATGTAATCAACTTATCTCCACGCCCCAAATTTCAGGCCTTGTGTCTATAGTAGAAAGTATGATTATTATTATTATTATTATTATTTATTATTATTATTATTATTGTTCAGTAGTTTTATTTTTATAACGTGCTTTCACTTCGCTACCGAGCGCAGCTCTGTGTGCCTTGGATATGTGCTGTAGTTTGCTGTGATGCTCTTATGGTTACTGTATTGAAAGTGTTTTGCGTAGGATGTGTGCAGTGCCCAGTAGTGCAATTTTCTATATGTTATATATATTTGTAAGCCCTGGTGTTTTTGTTATGTATTTGTCTGAATATTTTTTTTATTATACCTAAGGCACCTACTATGATAGGAATTGTTTCTGTTTTTAGATTCCAC
>NC_068985.1:72759784-72760779 GCF_001194135.2 Octopus bimaculoides
ATTCCCACTAACACAATTATCACCATTATCAGTTTCATAACAATCCTTATCTTCACCATTGTCATTACAACCATCATTATCATTGTCCACTGACAGTGACAAGGCAACACTTGTTAATGACCATATAAGGAGACACTGACATTCCAAAGGGGGTGCATCTACATAGTTTTCCAAGTTATTAGAAACATCAGTCAAACCTTCCTCATGTCATAATTTCATATCTATCTTAAGAATAATGGAATACGCATTGGATAATGTGGTCAGAGATAACACTGCAGGAAAAATAAGGTGGGATGGTTATAGCTGGTTGATTTCTTATCATAGGTCTTCTTTATCAGGTTTGACTTTGGGCTAAATAGCAACAGCTTCGCTACCACCAGATATAATCACTACTCTTAACAAAGAAATACACTTACGATGGTATGACACCTTCCTAAATCTTTCAGGTGTGGTAAGAAGTTTGTTTCCCAACCACATGGTTCTGGTTTCAGTCCCACTGCATGGTATTTTGGGCATGTGTCTTGTAGTGTAGCCTTGGCCCACTAGAGCTTTGTGAGTGGATTAGGTACTCAAAACTGAAAGAAGCCTGTCTTGTGTGTGTGTGTGATAAAAGATAAATACTAGGCCTCACACACTGATGATCTTTCAGCACTACCACATGCAAAAAATATATGTATAAGGCAGTGAATTGGCCATGTCATTACAATGCATTGCAATAGGTATTCAAGCTCTTTATTTTCTGAGTTCAAATCCAGCTGAGCTCAAATTTACTTTTTATCATTTTGGTGTTGATAAATAAAATACCCCAAAATGCCATAAATATAAATATAGGCACTGGAGTGGCTGTGTGGTAAGAAGTTTGCTTCTCAACCATTTGTGTGGCATCTTGGGCAAGTGTTTTCTACTATAGCCTCAGGCTGACCAAAGCCTCGTGAGTGGATTTGGTAGACAGAAACTGAAAGAAGCCTGTCATATATATATATATATATATATAT
>NC_068985.1:72760929-72773926 GCF_001194135.2 Octopus bimaculoides
CCGCCACAATTTCATGACTCTGATATTGGTGTGTTTACATTCCGTAACTTAGCTGTTCGGCAAAGAGACTGAGAGTACTAGACCTACAAAGAGTAAGTCCTGGGATCGATTTGTTCAACTAAAGGCAGTGCTCCAGCATGGTTGCAGTCAAATGACTGAAGCAAGTAAAAGAATAAAATGCCAAAAATCTAGAGTGGTGGATTGGTGGAATGTTTGAGTATCAGATAAGATACCTTGCGCCATCTGTTTCAACCTTAGGCATTTGAAGTTCAAATTTATCACATGTCATGAGGAAAGGGAGAAATGGATCCTTTGAGATCCAATTAGAATAATGATAAGCTATTGATATCTGTAAGCAGTACTCCTCAATAATGAACAATCAGTGTGTGAGTGTGTGTGTGTGTGTGTGTGTGTGTACAGTTGAATGTTTACAAAAAGAAACATCATTGTAGTTATGTTTGCTTCCTATACTGGCTTTGGATTGCATCTGATTTCTTTGTCTAAGAAGCAGTTTACAATGCTATTACTGTGCCTGAGTCATTGGGTATGACACCTTCCTTTGTATTACCTGATTAACTATTCAGGTGTCTAGCATGTCTCCTACTTCATTTGGTATTTTGAGCATCTCAGCAAGTATTCCTCATGGGCTAGCAGCTTTCTCTACCTTCGTATCTTCAATCGCCCTATCTACCATACAACTGTCAGCTTCAATTGCCGACTGCTCTGTTTGTTAAACTGCCGTCAGCACCGAGGCAAAGGTGCCTCTATCATTCTAGATATACTTCTTTCCAATGACTGCTAGTTTTCTCAGCCATACTGTCTTCTAATCCAGAACACCTCTCTCACTCACACGCACACATACACACATACACACACATTATATATATATGAGAGAGATATAGATAGGTAGATAGTTAGATACACACACAAACACACATGCACACCCAAGTATATACATTGTGTGTGTGTGTTTGTGTATGTATATATATATATATATATATATATATATATATCATCATCATCATCATCATTGTTTAACGTCCGCTTTCCATGCTGGCATGGGTTGGACGGTTTGACTGGGGACTGGTGAACCAGATGGCTGCACCAGGCTCCAATCTGATCTGGTAGAGTTTCTACAGCTGGATGCCCTTCCTAACGCCAACCACTCCGAAAGTGTAGTGGGTGCTTTTATGTGCCACCGGCACGAAGGCCAGTCAGGCCACACTCAAATGGTGTTATTATATGTAATTCAAAACTATAAAGCCACATATTTTTACAAGTTATTTAGAAATTTAGCTTTGTATTTAAGTGGACATATGGCATAATATATTGTAAATGGGTATTTTGTAAATACTTTGAAATGTAATCCTTGTATCTTTATTATAACATTACAACACCTGATTTTCCAATTTTCCCATGAATATCAACACTTCAAAACTGTAAAGCCACTAATACATTTTCGTTTCTTTCTGGATTGTTTTAGAAAATATCGTATTCACCATAATCCAAATTACATTTCCAGTATGCCTAAAGCTACAAAGCTTTCCAAAATTGAACAAGGGAAGATTCTTGAACTGAAAGCAGAAGGAATGAGTAACCAGAAGATTGCCAAGAAGATTCGATGAAACAGAACGCCAGTGGACAATATTCTGAAAGATCCTGAAGGCTACAACAGGGTTCATGCTGGTAGATGTCCCAAGACTACACCAGAAAGGGATGAAAGGGCCATTGTCAGAGCTGTGAAGAAATCACACTGCTCTTCTGTTTCCAAAATCAAGGCATCAGCAGGAGCAGGAGCCTCAACAACCACTGTAAGAAGATTGATTTTGAACCATGGCTGCCACTTGTAGAGGCAGCTAGGATGTCTGTTATTGTTCCCTTCCCACAAAGCTGTTAGATTGGAGTTTGCTTGGCAGCATCAGATACGAGATGGTGAATGGGTCAGGGTTCTGTTCTCTGATGAGGAAAATGCAATTTGGATGGTGCCAATGGTTACTGGGCAGATAAATGTATACAAAATTCTACTTATTCCAAGTGGTAGAACAGCGGAGGAGGTCTTATGGTTTAGGAAGCTGCCACTTGTCATCATGGATAGCTATTTCAGTACTGCATGATACATCAATATGTTGGATGGGACTCACGTTGACAAAGAAGGAAGGTTTCATGATGAGAACTTCATGTTTCACCAGGACAGTGCTCGTATTCATAAAGCAAAGGCAATTTTGGATTTCCTCCATGCAATTGGGGTTGAAATCATGCCATAGCCAGCAAGAAGTCACAACCTTAACCCTATAGAGAATTCCTGGGGGTATCTCATGAATGTTGTGTAAAGCGAAGGCAAGTAGTATTCATCTGTTGATGAGCTTGAAACGGCAATAAAGAAGGCCTGGGGAGAGCTTTCACTTGATCTGCTGCAGAAGTTGATTGGGAGCATGAAATCACGTATCTTTGAAGTAAACCAGAAAGGCGGTGGTCAAACACACTTTTGTTGATGTATTGCATGAGAATATCATTGAAATAAATCATAATTTTCTTGTTTTGCCTCATTTTTGCAACATTATTCAACCTGGTGTTATAGTTTTGAACAGGTTTCTGGCTCCTTTTTTTTTTTTTTTTGAATCATCTAATTTATTTTTGAATTTCAATAAATTTGAATATTGCAATGCTTTCTTCTATTCCATTTCCTGTCTAGATATGAGTTTCATGATTTTCGGTAATATAGTTAGTTCACCAGAAAACACTGACAGTGCTCTGGCTTTATAGTTTTGAAGAGCAGTTTATATTTGTGGCTAAAACTGCAGGTGGAGGATTGGATTCCACAGTTATTACAGGAGTTATCTTCAGACTTCTTTACAGGTGTTTTTCATAGCTTGCAAGAGTGATGAAGGGTGCATGCACATGCACAGGAAAGAGTTTCTTTTTTCAACGAGATAACATATTAGTTTATAATTATCATTATTTGATTCATTGTTTTTCTCTGTTGTTTTACTGGAATTGGTTTCTGTTGACTTTTAAATCTATTGTTTTGTTTATAAATCCTAACAATGTAGATTTGTCTTTTGCTGATTTTTGTATTAAATATTTGAAGTAAATATTTGTACTAAGTACATTTTTCCTGTTTTACATTTCCAGGTGTCACTAGCTGAAGAGAAAGCAGTTATTCGTTACAGTCCCACTGAAGTATCCCCACTTGATGTTGTTGAAGAGATTTGTCAACTTGGCTTCATGGCACGAGTTAAACAAGTAAACCCTGCTATAGCATTGGAAACAAAAGATTCTGAACAAACTTTAGATTTTCTCTTTCAAAAACCATTGACTGTATCAGAAAAGCAGAATGCTGAAAGCAAACTGCTTAGTATTTATGGAGTGAACTCTGTTGAATTTTCAAAAGACAAAGACTTAACTGTATATTGTCAAAATTCAAAAATTAGTGGACTTCAAATTTCAGAAGCTTTAGAAGCTATTGGGATTGAGGTTAACATGAAAAAAATGAATCAAACACAGAGCTTTCTATCTGAAACTATCATTCAAATTGATGGCATGACTTGCCAGTCATGCGTTCGCACAATTGAATCTGAACTCTCTAAATTTCCAGGTGTAGATTTTATTTCAGTATCTTTGGAAGAAAAACGTGCTATTATTCGATATGACCAGCAGGTTACTAATCCACAGGCCCTTCGCAACAAAATTGATGACATGGGCTTTGAAGCAGCTTTAACTGAAAGTGATTCTTCTGATGTAGATTTTGATGAAATTGCCAAGCGCAATGTCCCAGCAGAAAATCTGTGTATTATCAATATTAAAGGAATGTCTTGTAATTCCTGTGTTACAATCATCGAAAACACAATATCGGAGAAAGCAGGCATTAATAAAATAACTGTGTCACTAGAGAACAATAATGCTCTAGTGAAATATAATCCTGAGAAGTTAAGTCCAGAAACAATTGCTGAAGCTATAAGTGATATGGGGTTTGATGCTGAGGTCTCCAAGGGAGATAATCCAGCTGCCTTTAATCTGATTGCCACTGTTGTGATAAATATTAAAGGAATGACATGCAAATCATGTCAGAGCACAATCCAAATGAAAATCTCAGAACACTCTTCAGTGAAAAGCATTGTTGTTTCACTGAAGGATAACAATGCTGTGATTGAGTACTATCCTGATACAACATCTCCTTCTGAACTCTGCAATGCCATTGATGATATGGGTTTTGAAGCAAGTGTAGCAGGTACGTATCAACAATTTGGATGAATTCTCTAGTTTATTACCCGTCTATTTTTGTGCATTGAAAAAAAGAAAAGCAATTATCAACTTTGTCATAATCCTTCACATAAGATAATTTTTTTTTAATAACTTCATTGTTATCATTCACATCTAGCTGAATGCTGCATTTTGTATGATATACTAAATTTCCACATATTTGTCTTTTAGTGTTCAAGGTCTATAAACCCCTTTTTAATGACGGGGAAATAAATTAGTGAACTGTTGTCTTTGCACCAAATGTTGAAATTAAAGAAATTGAAGGCAAAAGAACAGAAACTGTGAATGTTAAGGCTAATTTATTTGGAATTTGATTCATTGGTTTATTGTTTATACAATGAGTATTTTAACATTCTGCTTTCATTGATACAAATTTGATGGGGAGTAAATCTTAAATGATAAAATGGGTAGCATAAATTTTTTTCTAGGAAAGAGGAAAATTCAACCCTTAGTCATTTCAAACTGACTGACTGGTGACATTGGCCCTAGTACACTATTAGCAACTAGCTTAAAAACTCTTCTAAATTACATTGCAATTTCAGCTAAAACTATTTTTACATGCACATCAATGATACTGGATATTAGAGAAGGTAAAATGATTCAGCATTGTTTTACTAAGTTTTGTTTAAGACATCATTTTTGATATATCACTATGTATTTATAAAAAAACAAAAAGATCAAAACAATAATTTTACTATCCAAACATGAAATTCTTTATTTCAAAATTTAATTTAAAACAAATGACAGTGTGGTCTTGTCAGAAATAATCCAGAAAGGGTTAAGCATTTAACTGGCATCTTTCTGCTGATGACTACTTGAGCTATTCCTTATTTTCCTACTTGGTTGACAGCTGACCACATAATGATAAGCTCAAAAATTATTTTGTCATTAGCCATGCTAGCTGCCAACTAATTGCTTTTATATCAACACATTGCAAGCAGAGTACACCATGATAGCAAACAATATAAGACAAGAACACACAAGTAGTGTGTTCTCTGAAAGACAAGACAGCCTACTCTGCCACTACTGTCAGGTGAAGAAAAACAGGTGTTTCTGTCACTTCAAACTTCATTGGTCAGTTATTTAATCTGAGGTTACTGCTGACTGAATGGATCACGCGCGCGCACGCACGCACACACACACACACACACACACACACACACACACACACACACACGTATAAAAAAAAAATTCATACAGTAACAAAATCACCTTTTCTTCAGGTAGAATATATCTAATTTGTAAATTTGAATTAGTTTGTATGCTTTGGGAGAGACCTGAATACTAATGCTTTTGGCAGTGTTCTTCAGAGAAAACCTTTCCTTTCTGTGAAACGGGTCTTTCCTGAAATATTAATGTTCACCCCAACAACATGGAAACTATTCAAACTTGGGAACTTGATTAACTGATATTTGTTGATATATATCATTTCTCATTTCCTTGAATCTTGATTTTTATTTATGGTAGATCTAGAACTACACTATTTGATATATACTTTTTTTCTCCTTGTTGTTTGAAGGAGATTTTGTTACTATTTCTAGCATCATTATTACTCAGTAATATAAAGGAGAATGAAAAAATAGATGTCACTTCCACTTTGCAGTTTACTAGTTTGTAGTAAGAAGACAATATTCAGTTGTTAAAATAGGAATTACTCCAGAAATTTATCAAGTTTGTTCAAATTCATTCTACTTCTCAATTTTAAAGGCAGCAATAAGTGTTTATAGTAACAATTCTTTTGCCATTGCATGGTACTTATTGTTTTCTAAAATTTTTTTAAGTTCAAAGGGGAAGAATGTTTTTCCTTGTATATTGTTGGTAATATTCCCAGCTGGCATAGTACCTTTCCTACTAACTAGGCAAAGTGACATAATGTAAAATTCTGCTGTCTTAAATATAGTACAGTACCCTTAACCCTTTCGTTACTATATTTCTGACCAAAATACACCCCTCATGAGTTTCAATTAAATTCTAAAATAATCATGAATTTAGACTAGTCTCATTAAACACCTGTAACTTTTTTTATTTATCAACATATTAATGTGATATTTGGAACATAATTAAAGAAAGGGTTCTTAATCAATTCTGTTGCATAATTTTTGTCTCAAAGTTCTCCACGTACTAGGGGGGGGGTGTACTGCTAGTGTCTCTCACATGTAAATATTGGTTTAGCTTCACGAATCGTACTCATTCATAATACTGGAAATATATTCATCGCCAAAAGGTTCCTGATCGCTCCAGTAATTTGTTATTCTGGGTAACTGTCTAATACCCATAATAATATTTATGGCAAAAAATGCCCGTATTTTATCTACAGGTGTAGGAAACCACAAGCTATCTTTTTTTTTCCGGTTTGTTTATATTCTGCGTAACGGTTTGTTTCCGCAGTAATCATTTCAAACAAGCATGAAAAAGAAGTCTAAAGGTTTCGTTTCCTGAGAAAGACTATGGGTAGACACTGTTTCCTCAGAAAAATTGTTAATAAAAATTTTTTTTAATCTTTGTCTGGTGTAAAATCATCCTCGCTGTCGCTGTCGCTGCTTTCAGAATCACTGCTTTCAGAATCGCTGCTTTCAGTTTCGGATACAGCAATATCCGATTCATTATCGTTCACCACGTGCTTTTGTAGCTCATTCATTCTTTTCTTCGATATCTCCATATCTTCTGTTGAAAAACCTTCAAATTCGGAATCACTGCTTGATAGCATGAAACTCCTCTCCATCTTCAAAGTTGAAAAAAATTAACGCTGCAAAAAATGTGGAAAAAAATCTTCCAAAATTCACTGAGTTCAAATATCACGCCAAACAATGTGGGAGACAATAACTCAACTGTTTGCAAAGTGAAATCAGGTGTTTTAACGAAAGTACTAACAAAATTTGGGTTCAAATATACATTTAAATAACAATGGGTACGCTCGGCTGGCTACGGCCGGGTTAGTCTTATGAGCCAAAAAATTAGTAATGGGTTAGTAACGAAAGGGTTAAAGTGGGTTGGAACTAAGAACTAAAGACTGTTGTATTTAAGTCCCAGCTCAAACCTGATCACATGGATCCATAATCAAAGGAATTCCAACTTTGACCATCATATTACCTTTATTAAGAATATCTTGGACTACATTAACTAAAATGTTCTTCCCAAATGTTGTTTTTCATCCTCAGATCAGCCTTAAACAAGAGACCTATGATCATCAATATTGCATCTCACCCTTTGGTAAACAAGAATAATGCACACTTAAACCCCTTAAAACAGTTACAGATGCTGCAACTTACCATCATGAATGATCTCTTTTGATGATGTCACATCCTTAACATAGCAAAACTTGTATTACAAAGACTGATCTTCATCTCAGAGCCAGAAAATATTTTAGTTTTCAACAATTACTAACACCGTTAAATACTCAAGTGAAACCCACAATGGATTACAATTCCTGTATCTGGGATGGTGATGCTGCGAGACACAGATCTCATTGACTGCAATCCCAAACAATTCCTTGCAACTGATTGATGTGAAGTTATTCACTAACACATTTCAGTTTCTGGCCCACAAAGCATACTGTCTACTTAGTCTGTCTTTTTTAATGCTTTTACTGTGACCTCTAATCCTCAGGGCAGGCTAGTCCTATTCCCACTTTAGATAGGCCAGTCCAACTCACTCATTTCTCCTTCTCTTATCATCAATTTTATCTCCAGCCCATTCTGGATCCTTCACTAAATGCTTCACCAAGTCCTTCTGCTTCTTCTGAAATTCCTATCTTGCCTATATTTCTCTTACAGTCATCTCTTTCTAATTGTTCAAGAGGAATTTCTACCATATCCGGTAGACTTCCACTTGAATTCACTTGATATTTTTTTAATTCAATTGTCATTCTTCATACACATCACATGCCTGTCCCAGCTTTTGTCTTCTTTCTAGCACAATATACTTAATTTCCTTTTATATCCAGTTTTTAACATTTTTCTTTATACACACTAACATTACACATCCAGGATAACATGCTCACTTCTAGTCTTTCTGCATATCCTTTGCATTCAGTACTCGTGTCTTGTTACCTTGTATTTTTGCACTTTATATACAGGTATCATACAATCTACCCTTCACTTGGAGAGAGACTCCCTTTGTTGTCCACAAATGTCATAAAATCTTGAACTTTTTTCTATCCCATTCTTCACCTGGCTATTATACTTTCATAACACTTTCTTTCACTTTGGCAATATGCTGTGCTTGAGAAGAAGACCCATCAAGCCAAGTAAAATCATAGTTGTGGCAGATACTGGTGTCACACAACTGGCACTGATACCGGTGGCACACAAAACACCCATTACACTCTGAAAGTGATTGGCCTTAGGAAGGGCCTCCAGCCATAGAAACCATGCCAAATCAGACTGGCGTCTGGTACAGCCCCTCAGTATACCAGCCTTGGTCAAACCTTCCAACCCATGCCAGCATTGACAATGGACGTTAAATGATGATGATGATGATGAACTCTTTTTTTCACTGTCAACTAAAGGGAGTTTTTTGAGCATTTGAATGAATTTTTTTTTTCCAGGGTGCTTTTTCTAATAACTGCTCTTGTGCATTTATTACATTCATATTCTTCTCTCTTGACCTGCCTGTGACTCTACTGCATCTCTTCTGCACTGATACTTTACATTGGATTCATTGTTGCTTAATTCTTTTTCTGCTTATTGAGTATGGTCACTTCCTGTCTTCTTACTAACTAAAACATTTGCTGCATTTACTTCAAAACCTCTTCATTGTAGGCTTTACTTCAATGTTTGGAATTTCTTTACTTCTGCAACAGATTTAGCTGAGAAGTTGGATATTAGCATTCAGATCCAGAAGTTCTTACAGATATCCTATATTGAACTTTTATGACCTGGAGAAGTATAATATACAAGAGAGGCTATGAACCAGGCTCTGATAGGCACTTGTCTGCATGTTAAACACCTTACTGATTTTATTGCACAACTCCCTAGAAAGCATTAATCTATATCTAATTTTCTTCATGACCACCAGTCTTCAGAGCATGGATACGCAGACAGAGACCTTTTCTGAATCAGCGACTGTCATATCAACTAATTTCTTCCTAATTAGTTTCCTTCTCCTCATTCACAATGCTTGTCCCATGCTTTTACAACCTACCCAACCATATGGCATAGTGGTTAAGAGGGCGGGCTACTAACTCCAAGATTCCAAGTTCGATTCCAAGCAGTGACCTGAATAATAATAATAATAATAATAATAATAATAATAATAATAATGATAATAACATTGAAAAATACCTTAGGAATGAGAACCCAAGTTTGAAATTTCCCCAAGACACCTGATGAAGGCTGGAGGGCATATCAGCCGAAACGTTGTGTTAACAAACAAGATGAGGACAAATATCCATCAAATGTAAATAATGTACCCGACCATCTCTTCTCCCCCTCTCCCACCCTCTCTTTCCCTGTATACTATATTATTATTATTATTATTTAGCCTGC
The DNA here is from genome assembly GCF_001194135.2 of Octopus bimaculoides. Lineage (NCBI taxonomy): Eukaryota > Metazoa > Mollusca > Cephalopoda > Octopoda > Octopodidae > Octopus > Octopus bimaculoides. The sequence goes on from NC_068985.1 coordinate 72,770,676, forward strand.
TGGGCAAAATGCTTAGCAGTATTTCATCTCTTTTTATTACTTTTATAGCTTGGATGTCTATATGATGCCTCTACATGTGCTTCTTTCTGGAACATCTTTGCCTATGTAGTAGTTGATGATACTGTTACATCCATCATTGAGACTGACTCCTTGTATTACCTGATTGACTATGCAATGGATTAGGACCGGTTCCCAACCTTTTCACTACTACGGGCCCCTTTTATTTAAATGAGTTTTTCCATGGACTCCTTTTAATATGCTTATCCTTATGTATATATACATATATATAGATATGAAATTTTGAATTTAGTTCACGGACCCCCAGTACTACCTTTGCAGATCAGAGTTTGGGAACCACTGGGTTAGGACATCTACTTCACTAGATATTTTTATCATCTCAGCAACACTCCCTCATAGTCTGACTGCTTTTTGACTCTTCATATCCATTTCAATTGTTTAGCTCTTAATTCACTGTCTGTTGCTTTTATTGGTTCTGTCTGGAGTAATCCTTGTTTTGCATGTGCATTCTTCTCATTTTACCATACTTCTCCTTAGCATGAGTACGAATAAGTGCACCACCATCAATAAATACACACTTCTTGCTAATATAATGTCCTAATTCATACAAACTCACTGCTTTCCAATCCAAAACACCTCAGACATCTGATCCTGTTATCATAGAATGTTGATAAAGTTCTTACCTTTCGTTTTTCTCTTTGCAAAGTTTATTCAACATACAGCTGGAATATTGTTGTGTCTACAATTCTGATTTGTGGTTTGCAACATCTCTTCTCACAGTAACTCCTTGTTTTCTTTATTATTCTCTCCTTCCTGAAATACACGTCTTTGAACCTGTATCTGACTGAAAATTCTTTCATTACTTGTGTATACTAAAATGGCTACCTCTTCAACATATCAACTAAAAAATGAGATTCTAAATGGTTGTTTGACTTTCTAGAAATAGCAGCCAAATCTCTCTTAAATAAATCTCTGCTGTCTTAAAAAAAGGATTCATAAAATTATGTGGTCCTGTATAAAGTATTAACTAAAACAAAAGGACCCTCTCCACCTAAAAAAAAAAAAAAAATTCACAAATACACATGGTCACTTTTCTTCATAAGTCTGCCTGACCAGAGCTGACCTGTGGCTAAACAAAATCAATAAAATCAGTTTATACCTTTGGTGTCCAGTCACTTGTTTTTGTCTTATATTCCTGCTAAATTCCAACTGAAACAAAAGACCAATACTCTGAATGTTTTAGTGATAGCCTTATATCTATATCAGATATCTTCATCGTAAGTATTATTATAATTTTTTTGTTTCTTTATTTCAGAAGAGAAAAATAGAAATAGCATGGTTAAAAGCCCTGAGACAAATGTTGCTATTGATGTTGGCAGCTCAGTTGTTCATTTCAGTAGCAACGATGATGCACTTGAAAATATAGAGTATGAAAAATGCTTCTTTGTTGTCACTGGAATGACATGTGCGTCTTGTGTTGCTCTCATCGAAAACAACATTTCCAAAGTTGAGGGTAAGTGTTATATTTTTCTAGTTTTACATCCAAATTTTTCATGCTGATTTAAGTGGCATGAGCTGACCTGTTGGGGCAAGCGAAAGCGAAATCGTAATGGCACCTGTGCCCAGCGTTGCCTTCCTGGCACTTGTGCTGGTGGCACATGTAAAGACATTCGAGCGAGATCGTTGTCAGTGCCGCTGGATTGGCTCCTGTGCAGGTGGCATGTAAAATACACCATTTTGAGCGTGGCCGTTGCCAGTACCGCCTGGCTGGCCTTTGTGCCGGTGGCATGTAAAAACACCCACTACACTCTCAGAGTGGTTGGCATTAGGCAGGGCATCCAGCTGTAGAAACTCTGCCAAATCAGATTGGAGCCTGGTGTAGCCATCTGGTTCACCAGTCTTCAGTCAAATCGTCCAACCCATGCTAGCATGGAAAGCAGACATTAAACGCTGATGATGATGATGATGTGGCGAGCTGGCAAAATTGTTAGCATGCTGGGAAAAATGCTTAGCAGTTCTAAGTTCAAATTCCACTGAGGCTGACTTTGCGTTTCATCATCCTTTTGGGGTTGATAAATTTACCTTAATAAATTCTGTCTGACCCATACGAGCATTAAAATGTAGGCATTAAGATGTTGATATGTGTGTGCAGGCAGGCATGGCTGTGAGGTTAAGATGTTTGTTAGTTTCCCACTAGTTTCAGTGATCTTTCTTCCTGTGACCAAGCCATAAACTAAAAGTACACTATGTTTATGATGAGTGTTCTTAATTCTCATTGGCCAGACTAATATTGTTGAAATTAGGCATAATGACAAAGTACAACTTAGTTGCTGTAAGTATTATAATTTTACTGTCTATGAGCATTTTATTGAGTTGCAGTTATGGGTTAAATCTTGGGTGAAGGGATTCTCTGTCGAAATCTGAAAGGATAATACTGTTATTGTATACATTTGATTTGGAAAATAACAGCTCTTGCATGGTAGGTCTAACCTGTGACCTTATTTTACAGTACCCTTGGCTATCTTTAGTAGAATTGGTTCTGTTGCAGACATTTAGAGATGTCTCTAAAGAGTAGCATGAGATTTCGCAACTCTGCTTCTTACTACACCTCCCCCCATGTAGTATTGTTGTTTATTAGAAGGTATAGATAGCAACAGGTCTCCAGGTGACGTTTACCATGAGATATGTTAAGGTTTTGGCTTTAGGAGTAGTATGCCTTAGGAGGCTACTCTATTAACTCTGAGATACAGCTGCAATCACTGATTTCCAAGTAGGTTATTTCGAAATCAAAATAATAGTTAGCAACAACTTATGAGTTGTGGTTTTCCTCTCTTTGCTCCACTAGTATAAGTCATAAATGCCGCTTTCATTTCTTTGATTAAACTGCCCTGAAACTCTTCTTGTGGTACCCGTTTGAGATTTAAAAAAAAATATTAGTTGATTGACTGAAATGGAAATTTTGCTATTGATTGATTTTGCAGGTGTAAAAAACGTTCTTGTAGCATTGATGTCTCAAAAAGCTGAAGTGAAATATGATCCAGCTTACATTCTATCATCCCAAATTGGAAATAAGATTAGTGCCCTAGGATTTGGAGCTACCCTTCTTGAATCAGAGTCTCTTGGTCAGTCTGCAGTGGAAATAATTGTAAGTATTTCAAAACTAGTTGGTTAGGTATTTTTCTTTTTATTGCAGCTAACTCTCACTCTCAGAGTCTTTGATATATATATATATA
>NC_068985.1:72774067-72776974 GCF_001194135.2 Octopus bimaculoides
CAGAAGTGTTACACCAATAAAAAAAAATTAAAAAAAACTGCTTTCATCAGGTGAATACAAGTAAGAACTGAACATTCAGAGCTTCTCAAGAACAAGTACACAGTGCCATTTGACTCTACCATTCCAAATTCGGTTAGTGATAATGCTATCACTGACATGACTTTGGTGCTTTCACTATTTAAGTTCCTGATTCTCTTGAATCCTGGAAATAGTTTATATTCTTTTTCTTCTTTTATTTGTTTCAGTCATTTGACTGTGGCCATGCTGGAGCACCACCTTGAAGGGTTTTAGTTGAACAAATCAACCCAAGGACTTATTTTTTAAGCCTAGTACTTATTCCATCAGTCACTTTTGCCAAACCACTAAGTTAGAGATATGTGAACACATCAACACTGTGTGTAATTTTGTTTACAGTTGTTCAGTGTCAATTTTAACATGGAGTGCAAAACAAACATTTTTGCCATATTTTGCTTTTTTATTTCCGAAAAGGCAAGAAAGTTGCTGAGGTTCACAAAAAGATATGCGAAGTTTATGGTGTTGATTGCTTAACAGAATACACATGTCAGGAATGGTTTAAAAAATTCTGTTCTGGAGATATTTCACACAAAGATGACCAATGTTCTGGTTGACCTACTAAAGTTGATGACTAAATCAAAACCATAATTGAATCTGATTGCCATATAACTGTGCAAGAGATTGTGGAGAGGTTAAAATGTATCACATACAACAATTGAAAATCACTTAAAATGTCTTGAACTCATTAAGAAACTCGATATAACACAATGAATTAATATTTGTGATATGCATCTCAAACACAATGAAATTGACCTTTTTTTGGAACGAATCATCACTGGTGATGAAAATTGAATTATCTACAATAACATCAATCAAAAACGATCATGGTCGAAGCATAATGAACCAACACAAACCACATTGAAAGCTGAAATAGTTGAAATTATTGGAGCTTAGTTGGGAAGTGATGTCACATCCACCATATAGCTCTGATCTTGCACCATCAGATTACCATTTGCAAAATTCTTTGAATGGTGAAACTTTCAATAATGATGATGACCTGAAATCACACTTGCTTCAGTTTTTGGCTGAGAAAGACCAGAAGTTCTATGAGCATGAATCATGAAATTGCCAGAAAGATGGCAAAAGGTCATCGAACAAAATGGAAAATATATATAATTGATTAAAGTTCATTCTTTGTATGAAATAAATGACTTTTATTTCACATTGAAAAACCGAAATTACTTTCTTTCCAACCCAATATTATATTGTTGTCATTTTTCTTTTATTTTCTTATTTAGATTACAGGCATGACCTGTTCTTCCTGTGTCCATCTTATAGAGTCAAGTCTTCTCAAGAAGAAAGGAATAGTCTCAGCTAATGTAGCCCTGGCTACCTCAAAAGGTGTATTTGAGTTTAATAACGAAACAACTGGTGCTAGAGATATTATACAAGCCATTGAGGTAAGTTTAATTACTTTTGATGCTGGCGTTTGTTATCTAGATAACCTAATTAGCTGTGGATGAGAGGACTCTGAAAGCATTATTAGCTACAATGAAAATAGGGTGGGAAAAAAGTCCAGGAAGTTATTGCATTTGTTGGCAAGATAGGGATTCTCTATTCAAGTGAATGGTAAAGTGTACTTTGCTTGTGTCATCATCATCATTTATTGTCTGTTTTCCACTCTGGCATGGATTAGCTGGTTTGACAGGAGCTGCTCAAGCTCCAGTTGTCTATTTCAACATGATTTCTATGTCTGGATTTTCCTAACACCAACCATTTCACAGAGTGTACTGGGTACTTTTCATGTGGCACCAGTACAGGTACATTTATATGATACTGGCATAGGCGTTTTTGTGTAGTACCCTCATGGGTGCATTTATGTAACACTCATGGCTTATTTGAGGATAGAAAAATGGTGAAGATTCCCTTTAAGGGGAGAGAACCGCTTCAGGGAGGGGGGGTATTTTTTTGTTATTTTTATTATTAGAGGCCTTTTTCTTATGCTTATGAGTGAGAGAGAATATGAAGTAATATTTCTATATAATCCATATTGTTTTAGGTGTCCTAGTAGTTGTAGTTTGCCATTTTGCCCTTATTATTATTATAGACTCGATGATAAAAAACTCAAACTAAGAGTTAAATCCAAAAGAAATGAATATAATGATGTGTGTTTCTAAGTCATTTGCATAATCTCTGTTATTTTAGAAAGCATCTGTCTTGTTTATCTGTTGACTAATGTAAAAGTGCATATTATTACAGGAGCTTGGATTCCAGGCCACATTAGCAACTGAGAGTGACAACAAGGCTGCCCGGTATGATCATCGCATGGAAATTAGAAGGTAAGTACAAAACTTCTGGCACCAGATGTATTGTGCAAGGGAGAAGCTGGGAGTGGGATGTCTGTGATATGTGTGGAGGGCAATAGTTGGGTGAAGTGGTTTAAGTGGAATGAACTAGCAGAAGAAGATAACTATGGAAGACATGAGATGCCGTGAAAGCTGATCTCAGGAAGTTAAAGTGCATTTTATGACAAAGGGCCACAACAAAAAGGGAGATGCTGTTCCAGAGAGGACCCATCCAGTCTACACAAGCATGAGGTTGATGATTGTGGTGGTGTAGTGGATTTAGATGTATATATCCCTTTAAAATTCAGATTACTATGTTTATTCACCTTGTTTAGAATCAATTACACATTATCTGATAGCTTTGACATTTCTGTGATGTGATTGTTTATTTTTAGAATGACACTCTAGGATAGGTGAGAGGCTGGATCTGGTTGGTTTTAATATACAAGAGACAGAATACTTGGGCCTGATATGGCCAATTTAAATACTAAAGAGAGATATATGTATGTGTGTGTGTGTGTGAGAGAGAGAGAGAGAGAGAGAGAGA
>NC_068985.1:72776984-72788238 GCF_001194135.2 Octopus bimaculoides
AGAGAGAGAGAGAGAGAGAGAGATGGGGGTGAAAAATTCAACATATGAACATTCCAATTGTTCAATTACATGGGCAACAAATAAAACATTTCTTTTCGTTTTTTTTTTTCATATAAATATGCAAGCTACTTATTCTAAGTAATCATGTGACATGATATCTCCCCTGTTTAGTTTGTGATTGTGCTCTTCTTGTTAGTCTCTGAACTGAATAAATGACTGGCTGTCTCACTGACACTTGTCCACTGATTCAGGATTAGCAGCCAGGCACTGTGTGCTAAGGCTCTGCCTTCAAGTTACAAATACAGATACTTATCCATTTTTACACAGCTCCCATCTACCCATTTTTTACCCATGTTGCTTAAGTTAACTCATTGTATGGCTTGATTACACTTGTGTTGAATACCACTCATTGTGATTGAACTCAAGACCTGGTGAAGTGTATTTCAATAACATTTGAACAAGTTCTCTCTCTCTCTCTCTCTCTCTCTCTCTCTCTCTCTCTCTCTCTCTCTCTCTCTCTCTCTCTCTCTCTCTCTCTCTCTCTCTCTCTCTCTCACACACACACACAAAAACCATCATCATAACTTTACATTAATTTTCCATGGTAGTATATTTGAAGTAGTCTCATGGCATCTCACCATGGTCTGAGTGCATTTAATATATCACTGGTACTAGAGAGCCTCTCTGCAGCAGGATCATAGAGTCCCTTCCACTTCATGTCATTTTTTCTAATATTCAGAATAGCTGCTCTCCAAGACAGTTTGCTTGTGCTGTGCTTACAGAATCCTTATCTCCACCATTCAACACACACACACACACACATAGATGAAACCTTTGCACTTATATTATTATATAAATTATGATGATGATAACAACAATGATTCTTTCGTAGGTGGCGCTCTTCATTTTTTTGGTCGTTATTGTTTGGTCTTCCTGCCATGGTCATTATGATGTATTTCATGTTCAGCATGCCTGCTCATGATAATCTACCTCCAGCTGGAAATGCCACAAACGTGACCACTGTAGCTCCTGGAACATTCAAAACCCACCGCAAACAGCTGATGGTTTGTAATGGTCTTTCCCTAGAGAACTTATTGCTTTTCATATTGGCTACAGCTGTACAGGTGAGTTACTTATTTTATTTATTTATTTCTTCTTTCTAACTTTCATTCTTTCTTTCATTTTTTTCTTTTGTCTTTCTATTTTTCTTCATTTCTTTCCTTACTGTTTTACCATTTTGTTTTTGTGTGTATGTCCTTTCATTCTGCAAACTTTTGTTTCTAGTTACCTTTCTATTTTTGTACAGTTGAATAAAAGAATCTATGTAGCATTTTTATTTTTTTCCTCTCTGCTGTGCATCTCACCACCACCACCACCATCATCATCATCATCGTTTAACGTCCGCTTTCCATGCTAGCATGAGTTGGATGATTTGACTGAGGACTGGTGAACCAGATGGCTACACCAGGCTCCAATCTGATTTGGCAGAGTTTCTACAGCTGGATGCCCTTCCTAACACCAACTACTCCGAGAGTGTAGTGGGTGCTTCTACGTGCCACCGGCATGAAGGCCAGTCAGGCAGTACTGGCAACGGCCACGCTCAAAATGGTGTATTTTGTGCCACCTGCACAGGAGCCAGTCCAGTGGCACTGGCAATGATCTCGCTCAAATGACTTTTCATGTGCCACCGGCACAAGTGCCAGGAAGGCGACGCTGGTAACGATCACGCTTGAACGGTGGTACCATCACGATTTCGCTTTCGTTTGCCCCAACAAGTCTTCGCAAGCAGAGTTTAGTGTCCAATGGAGGAGACGTTGGCATGGGGGCCAGTCATTCTTATAATAATGGTTTGTAATTCGGGCACAAAGCCAGCAGTTTTTGAGACAGAGGAGATAGTCAATACCATCAACCCTTCTCTACTACCACCACCATGATTGCCATGGAACCTGTGGAAGTGCTACATTTTATGAATGCCCTTATTACGAGTTCAATGCACAGATATATAGATCTTCATAATATTGTATCATTAGGTTAAAGAGTTTGATTTCATTCTATATTGTTAAGGTTGTTGAAAGCAAAATTCTCAAATATATGTTGTGACAAGCAGAATAATATTGTAGGTTATTATTGTTAATATTATTATTATTTCTAACATTGCTACAGAAACCACAAATTAACAGGAATGGCTTTAAAGTTGAATTCATCAACATCCACTAAATTCCTGGTATTTGTTTTTCATTTACTTTGATGAGAATAAAGAAATCAATTAATCCAACCTAAGAGTTTAAAACTACCCCCTGTTGACTTTTAGAGGATGCCTTTAACATAATCTATACTGAGTCGATAAGTATTTGGACCACAATCTCAGCCTGTAAATAACTTGATGTCTTAAGTTATCTTCAGTTTGGAAATATGGTCAAATGTGGTCCACTGTCTTCCTAGTGAAGTAAACCATATGTTGTGGTTTCTTCCTTCATTTCCCTGCAGGGGATCTTAAAGATCCTTCAAATTGGCTACCCTAATTTCTCTGACTAAGACATATAAAACAAAAAAGTAATAATAGCAATGTAAATAATTGATTGCTGAATGTATAGAACAGTATGTCAGATATTTAGTCCTACTCTGTGGTATTTCTGTTATTTCATTGTTTTTTTTTTTTTTGCTTAAGTAATTGTAAGAACAACAAACAACATGGTCAATGGAGACAGGTGACACCTCTCATTTGCAATATATTCAAATTTTGGCTATAAAATGTAAATAGGAAAAGAATTCAGAAAAATCGCCTGTTCTAAAACCCTGCTGAGTCTCACCTGAAAGTTAAGGGTTTGAGACTGGGGTGGGCTAGGTTGGTTGGGTGGTGGCAGCTGGAAAGGAATCAGTGGATATTATTGCTGCAAGGATATGGCACAAACAAACCCAAATTCTTTTTCTTTGGTAATATGAAAGTTTGTACAAGGATTTCTATCCCCAATGCCAAATTAACAAATTTTGAGGGCGAGTATAATCAATTTAATTGATCACTTTATACCACTTTTGCTTGTATCTGATTGGTTCTTATTTTATCAATAAAGAAGGATAAATAACAAAGTTTAGTTAAGAACTTTAACCAGTTTTTGTAAGGTTTTTTAATCCAATAGCCCTACTGTTTCTACCACCCACCAGTCCCATCACACTGCCAGTAAGGATATCTAACATAGGCACAAGACCACACATTTGAATTAAATAGTCCCCAGTATTTGACTGATACTTATTTTATCAACTTCTAGAAAAAAATGTTTCAAATTTTGGCACAAGACCAGCAGTCTTGGAAGAGGGCTGAGTTGATTACATCAACCCCAGTACTCAACTATTGACCCCAAAAGATTGAAAGGCAAAATCAACCATGGCAGAATTTGAACTCTGAATGTAAAGATGGATGAAATGCTACTAGGTATTTTGCCCTGTGTGCTAATGATTCTGCCAGCTTGCTGCCTTAACCTCTAGAAATGATAATAATGATATCTAACTTAGACTTATTTCAAATCCCTCTGTAAAAGGTGTTGGCAAAGAATTTAATCTGACACTATTTATTCTACTAATGATGCAAGCCACAACATTATTCCGTTGTTTTATTCTTTTCATAAATTTCTACATTTTTTCATCTTTTTATTTTTCATCACATTATATTTTTTTATTACAGCTTTTGGGTGCCCGATATTTCTATGTACAAGCTTATCGTTCCCTGAAACACAAATCTGCCAACATGGATGTACTTGTGTGTCTGGCAATCAGCATCTCTTATATGTATTCCACTGTTGTTGTTATTGTTGCTATAGCTTTAAGAGAGCCTTCTAGTCCTGTGACGTTTTTTGAGACAACCCCAATGTTAGTATTATTTATTTCCCTTGGTCGATGGCTGGAACATATTGCCAAGGTAACTGCCTTTCTTTCATCATTGATTTCTTCTTTTAGCATAACATTTTACAACTTTTGTTGAATTTGGATCCCTTATATAGAAGTGATAATGGCACATTAAATTTTCAGTTGACTTGGTTATATCTAAAATATGGAGGAACATTCTAATCTATAAACACTCTATTTATGGTTTGTCTAATAATATGAGTAAATAGGATGTGATTAAACGTGAATAAATTGGACTTTGATTCCTGCAGCTGGACCACAGTTGAGAATGGTCCTAAATTCACTTCTGATATTTCTGATGAAGTACACAACATTTCATCAGGAGAAGTCGTATTAACACTTCTGCTGTGTGAGACAGATCTTCTTGAGTACATCAAGCTGTTAGATATCTTAGTCCTTTGTCATCACTACTATTAACATTATTAAAACTTAAGTCTTCATTAAACTAAGAATGGTTACCTGAGGGAAAGTCTTAATTTCTTGTAAGAACATTTTGTTCAGTTGTATTTTATACAGCTTAGTTGGAATGCCTTTAATTCATATGTCTTTTCAGACTGAACTTATTTGCAGATAAATAATGACATCTATATTGTCGTCATCATCATCATTATTTGACACCAGTTTTCCATGTTTGAGTTACACACCTTGACAAAGACTGGCAAGGCCAGAGGCTGCACCAGGTTCCATAGTCTGTTTTGGCTTGGTTTCTACAGTCAGATGCCCTTCCTAATACAACCAATTTACAGAGTGCACCAGGTGCTTTTTATGTAGCACCATCACTACATATATAAGTAAAAAAAAAAAAAGAAGTTTCAGTTATTTTACTGGTCTTTCTTCCAACTCTTATTTTGAACTTTGATACAACACTTATGTAGTCTGTCCTTGTTAGAAATATGTCCTCAGAACTGCTAATTCAGTGAATTTCCTGAAAGTTAAGTGAAGGGCTGTGTGTTGAACTATTCTCAAAAGCTGATAGTCATGAAACAATAGCTTCAGACAGCACATTAAATAACATGCAATAAACAAATTTCCCATAAATCATTTTCTACTTCAGTAGCCATGTTGTGATTTGAGGAATATTTGGCTGTTATGTTGTTATAATCACTAGATATATCATTGTAGCAACTAGATACATTGTAGCCACAATATATATGATGTTATTATAGCTACTGTATAGAATAAGTGTTGTATAGATATTAGAATTGTTGAGCTAACAGTAATTGAAAATTTCAGTATTAAAAATTGTATTTTTATCTTTACTCATTCTGTTTTTTTTATAGGGCAAGACATCGGAGGCTATTGCTAAACTCCTTTCCTTACAGGCCTCTGAAGCACTTTTAGTCTACATGAAAGATGGTAACATTATCAAAGAAGAGACAATAAATGTTGATTTAGTGCAGAGAGGAGACATATTGAAGGTATGATACAGTTACTATTACACTGTGTAACATGCTTTTTGTCATTGGATAGCGACTGTTATTTCATATTTGCTTACCCCCAGAAAGTATGAAAAATAGTTGATGTCTCCTTCAAACTTTGCTTTTGTTACATTTATTCAAACCCCAAAGAATCCCGTTCAACACATGACTATAATACTCTCCAACTACTCCTGCTCATGATCAGAGATGCACATATTGTTATCCACTAAGAGTCAAACTCAAGTGCTTTTAGTCTAGCAACTGACAAGTAAATGTGTGGTATTGAATAAAATATTTACTATAATGTAATTTCTGCTTCAGCAACATGGCACTGAATCTGTCTGAAATGTAATGTAAAATAGGTCAGTGTGAAAACATTGATATGAAGGTCACAAAAGCAAAGTTTGAAGAGAATAGTAGTCATTTCCTTTTAATTTTAGATAGAAGCAGATTGGAAATAACACTTACTGACCAAAGGCGAAAAAAAATTAAAATTTTGTGACACAGTGTTATCATTATTGCCATGAGGATATTATCATATTTGCACAGATTTGATGCATGAATTTGGGCCACCAGAAGTACAGTTGGGTGACTTCTAACTTGCTTTTCACCACCAGCATTGTGTTCAGTAGTACATAGATGCTTATTTATTTTTATTTAGAGGCAGTTATGCAGGTAAATGAATTAAATACAACAGCTTGAGATTGATATAATACATATATATATATTACAGAGATGTACTTGCATAGCAAGTGACCTGATCTGTAATCGTGCGCTGGAACGAAAACAATTGCAGCGTGGAAAGTGTTTATAAGCCATTTAAAATAACACACAAAAGCCGTCAGATTCATTAAATTTAAATGTTGAAGTGAATCTGACGGCTTTTGTGTGTTATTTTAAATGGCTTATAAACACCTTCCATGCTGCAGTTGTTATATATATATATATATATATATATATATATATATACATGCATGCACACAGAAAGAAAGCAAAGACTGAAGATTTTCAAACAATGAATATTGAAGTATAAATATATATAGATCAATAGATCAAGCTTAAACAGAGTACAAACAGAAAATTAAAGGGGAAGGGGTGAGGTTATATAAGTTCAACAGACGTTTCTCGGAGCTTGGAGATCCTTCATAATGTTAGTAGATATAGTTCACCATAATATGCAGCCCGTAATGAAAACAGATAAGCATTAGATAAATTGAACGTCTGTCATCATTTTTATTTATGTACTTTTTTTCTTACTAAGTACAACACTCTTTATTTTCAGAAGTAGTTGTAGATGTGTTTATGTGTGTATATAGATACACAAATGGTTATGAGAACTTGTGTTTGATGCTAGCACATTACATCTTGAGCAAGTGTTCTTTACCACAGCATCAAATCAACTAAAGCCTTGCGAGATAATTTGGATTGACAGAAACTATGTGGAAGCCTATTGTATGGATTATACCTATAATTCAAAGGGACCCTCTGTATCATGCTGATTCAGTTTGAAGATTACATTAACCCTTTAGCATTTAAGCTAGCCATATCCAGCCAAAATATTCTTCTTGTTTTATATTCAAACTGGTCAGATCTGGCCTCTCACACCAACCCTACATTATCATTCTAAAAATTAACCTTCATCAAACTCTTAAAGTTGCAAAATAATGCAGGATTAATTCAAAACAATGTGAATAAATAAGCATTACATTTGACAAAATAATGTGAATGCCAAAGGGTTAAAGGTGCATATGTCTGTGGAATACTCAGCCACTTACATGCAAGTTTAATGGGTAGGTAATTCAGTTAATCGAATTACTGAATACTTATTGTCAAAACCAACAGTGATCCATTTGCTTTTTCTGTGCATAGACAAGAGTGGGATGGTTCTTCTGGAAATACTTGTTTTCTCAAGCTGATTGTCTTCCTAAACTAACTATCCAACTGTAAAAATGATAGTCAACAATGGAACTTCTGGGTGGCCGCTTGACCGCTAGAAATTGCAAGCACCCCCTCCCTTCAAATCAAATAGTGAAGGATGCATTATGTAATGTAGCTCTAGATACATTGTCTGAAAAAAGGAAAACAGTATAGTCAGGGCTGTAGTGCTTATGGTCAAAAGCCTGGTGATGGTGACAGTGCATGTATGCTTATATACATACCATCATCATCATCATCATCATCAACATTTAACATCCATTTTTCATGCTGGCATGGGTTGGTCAGTTTGGCAGGAACTGGCAAGGCCAGGGGCTGCACAAGGTTCCATAGTCTATTTTGGTTTTGTTTCTATGGCTAGATGCCCTTCCTAATGCCAACCACTTTACATGGTACCAGCACCAGCATTTTTTACATGGAACCTATGTAATATACTACTTTAGTGTGTAAAAGAAATGATTTTTGAAGAGAAATAATTATAATGAAATGTATTGACTGTTATAGTTTTTTCTTTAACCTTAGGTTCTTCCTGGAGAGAAAATCCCTGTTGATGCAAAAGTTATAGAGGGTTTGTCCTCATGTGATGAATCCCTAATCACAGGAGAGTCTATGCCTGTATCCAAAAAACCTGGTAAGATATAGTTTGACTGATATATAATCTTATTTTTAATGAAGCACTCTGTGTGTTTCAAATAATTTTGAAAATAGTCAAGGATTTGGAGGCATTTAATAAAAGAACATTAACAAAAAAAATTTTGTGACATAAAATTAATGATAAATATTTATTCAAAGAGGAACACTTAATTGTACAATCAACAGGGTGAAAATTCAAGTCAGTAGATGAACCTTTACACTGTTACTCTGTCAAATATTTTTTAGATCACACCCTGCTACTTTTAGTTTAAAAAAAAAAAAAGGACATTTCGATTGATGTAGTTTGAGATATATCTGGAAAATGTCTGCAAGAGCCATTAGAAAGTTGGATAAACTACCTTGCAGTATTTATTTTGGTTCCTTGCTTTCTGGGTTCATATTTTGTTGGGGTCAGCTTTGCCTTCTATACTTTTGGGATCAATAAATTAAATACCTCTCTAGGGCAGTGGTTGATAGAATCATTAGAGCATTTGTACTCTGATTTCAAACCCACCATATCCTGCTCTAGTGACTGACTCTGTTATTGAGTTTAACACTTTCACTTGGTCTTTATATGCCTTTATTGGAATATTCTCTGTTACAAGCATTTGGGCCAAGTCTCTAGTTTTTAGAATACCTTCCTTTATCTTTCTCTCAGTAGTCTCAAAGGTTCTGTGAAGGGGTCATGGGCTCATCCCTTCTCTCCTGACTAATATGAAAAATGAAGTATTAAATAAAACATCATCAGTCAATGACTAGTATATATTCTCTAAAATATTCTTATTTTGGTTTCAACCATTTTAAACTTTGGCTATACTCATTATTTGTATTCTCTTTGTCTTCAATTTCCTTAAAATGTAAATATTACTGTATTTCAGGGGCGTCTTTAATTGGTGGCTCCTTAAACCAACATGGAATGTTGCTGATAGAAGCTACACATGTCGGTACAGATACCACACTGTCACAAATTGTTAAACTTGTAGAGGAGGCTCAAGTTTCAAAAGTATGTAGAATGTTTGTTTTCTTTCTCTCTTTCTTCTCTTCTGTTTTCTCTCCCTGTCTCTTTATTTCTTTCTACTTTCTCGTCTCTCACCTGTTTCCTCTCTTTTCTGTTTCTTCCTTCTCTTTCTCTCTGATGTTGATGACATGTCATTTAACTGGTTTTCTACCACCTTAAAACAACTTCAAATCATTTATGAATAGAAGACCCAGAACTTGGGAGTTATTCTTTCTGATGTTCTTCACTGGCAAAATCTTATATTTGAGTCAGATCATCTTGATTTTCTGTAATCCCAGTCAGTTCTGCTTAAGATGATCTCTGGCATGAAGTTAAAACCAAAAGAGCACTTTCGAAAATATCTTAACATATCACATCACACTAGATATGCTTATATTTCAGTGTGATTTAGGGTTATACTGTTGTTGCTTTCTCTTTTTTTGCGTGTGAGATGCAATGCAGTAATCTAGGTGTATCATGTTTAACTTTCACTCTCACTAATGACGTGACTATGTAGCTGGAACAGAATCTCTTATCAATGACTTGGTTTCTATAAATGGATACCTTTATTAATACCAGCCATTTCTGAATATGTATCATTCAAAACTGAAATTAATCTCAATTTTATTTTCAGGCTCCAATCCAACAGTTAGCAGATAAGATTGCTGGTTATTTTGTTCCAATGGTTGTGTGTGTCTCTTTGCTCACTCTTATCATTTGGATTATCATTGGCTATCATGATATTAAGTTGATTGACAAAAGTTTTAAGGTATAATACTTTATATTTTTTTAAAACTTGAATTTTTTTCTTTTTACAAAAATCTTAATAACCAAACCATTTGTTATAATTAGATATTTCACTTCTTATAAATGATATTACTTTTTCTTTTTTATGTATTCATGTATACTGCTGTTCTTGTTTGTTATTCATCCATTTTATTTCACCACCTTTATTTACATATAAATTGTTCAGGAGACTGGTTTGACTACTCAATGTCTTTCTTCTTATAAGCAAAGATTCATGGACATTTTGTAACCAAGAATTAGTGGATATTCATGATTAGGCAAACTAATGTGGAAAAAGTAGTGTATCTTGTGTAATGGTTTTGATGGTTGCATCTGTATTTGATCTTGTGTCTTTGGCATCAGTCACATTGCCTCTTACTGTAATATGGTTGTTTTTTTTAAATATTTGCAAATAAGTTTGGTGAGCATGCCTTTCTGAGCCATATTTGCAATTGATGTGAGCTGAAAGAGTGAAAGAGAAGAGAGAGAGAGAAAAAAATTGGTATTTAGTATCAAATTACCTTCTCACTGGTATAGTTTAGTGAACCAAGATCCAACCTCCAAGCAAGATCACAAGTGGAACTTATATTTTAACTCATTTTTCTCATGCTTTTATGAGTTGGTTGTCTCTGGCTTTTGTGATATTTTTTTTCTTTTGCAAGTGTAGTATGTATTTTCAAAACCCGCAATTAATATGTAATTAAAACTGAAACTCACTAGAAATATTGGGCCTCCTAATCATTAAAAGGAAGAAAGGAAATTGATTGAAGAAAGTAAACAAAAGTAATATAACATGTCCAGTTTCCCATTGTTTACATCACTTTTGGGATGTTATTTAATTTCTGTTTGGGTTCTTTGCATATAGTGAATATGTGCGAGTGTGACAATAATGAAACTTGTTGGCAATCAAAGCTAATGTAATGAATAATGTGCAAGTCAATATGTTTTTTAAATGTTTAATAAAACCTTCAGAACCATTATAGATGTTAGTTATGTCTCATATTCACAGATGTTTCCACCTGGCAATCTTACAACCACAACATAGCAAAAACTGCATTCTTCTCATTAGAAAATACTTCATCCTTGAACAACTGTTGATTTTGTAGAATGGAATATTAGTCTCACAGCTGGAATTACACTAGCACTACATGGAACATCTTCTGGATTACAACCAAAACTAGGGCTTATTGATAGGGATTCACTCATCAACACGTACTAACCTTTAGCCAACAGATGTACTGTGCTTCATTCTACCTTTTCAAGTGTTACTACGATAGCCCCTACTTCTCAGGAATACCAAATTCACCTAAATCAACTTGACACACCTGTTCCTCTTTTCTCTTTCTCTTGTCAAACATTTTTATTCCCAGTCCCCCATCCCGACACCACTAACCCCTGTACCCACCTAATCCTCCTTATATAGAATGTCAGTTCCTTTAGAATTGTCTTTCTCTTCTCAGTCGCATTTTCCCTGAAAGTGTCAACTTGTAGCTATTAGAACTAAACATCAAAGCATCAATCATACCCATCAATCATGGGTACCATTCCTTCATTTTTAATGATAACGAAAAATAAAGTTTATATA
>NC_068985.1:72793103-72811329 GCF_001194135.2 Octopus bimaculoides
TGGGTTTCTCATTTATATATAGCCAGAACCTGAAGACCTTAAAGGAAAAACTACGAAGGGGAGAGAGAGAGGATGGAGGGGTAGACAGAGGCATGGCGGGAGAAAAGATCATCATCATCATCATATATATATATAAAGAGAGAGAGAGAGAGAGAGAGGGGGGACCAGTCAAGCAGCACATCACGCTGTAATTCTTGGGATATATATATATATATATATATATATATGTATATAGTGTCTGCTTACATCGAATCAAGCCAGCCAGTATACTGAGACCATTCTATGATACCATTTAAAAGTATGTCTTCATTGAGCCTGTTTAGAATTGGATCTTGGATAGTTATTGACAGAAAATTCCAGGATAGGTAGGGTAGTTGCCATCATTATCATTACTATCATTACTTTTCTTTTCATTAACATTATCATCATTTTAATTATTGTTGTTACCGTTTTTAGTTCTGTGTTTTCTTTCCACCCTAAAAACAGTTATGATGTGGAACTTACATAAAACTACATTTGAAAACCAATGACCTGTGATATTTAACCCTTTAGCATTCAGATTACAAAATGAATAAATGCTTATTTATTCACTTTGTTTTAAATTTATCATTCATTATCTCATAGCTTTAAGCTTTTGATGATGTGATTGTGTATTTTGTATTTTTAGAATGACATTATAGGGTACATGTGAGATATCAGGTCTGTCTGGTCTGGATATAAAACAGGTATATTTGGGCTGGATATTACTGGTTTAAAAGCTAAAGGGTTAATAGATGTAAATCTAAGTATTGATTTATTGTATTCCTTCATTTATTTGATTCATTGATGTTATGTAAACAAATCTAATTGATGCTACCATACACTGTTTGCTGCTTCACAGGAAGATGGTCCTTTGACAAAACATGAATTGATATTCCAATATGCTTTCCAGTATGCAATTACTGTTTTGAGTATTGCATGCCCCTGTGCTCTGGGTTTGGCCACACCCACTGCTGTAATGGTCGGTACAGGGGTTGGTGCCACTAATGGCATTCTCATCAAAGGCGGTGAACCTCTGGAACTGACACATAAGGTAAGATCTAGGGAACAGTCAGCAAGGTTTACAGAAAAGTGTTCTTTGTTAATGCTTCTCTTGGGAGATGTTCTTTGTGTTGTTTTTATATTGACAAATTTCTTTGCTTTCTTGACACTGAATTTTTTCACTTGCAGATACATCTACTTTTCTTTCAAGGTACAAACATTGTCTTTGTATGTGTATCTATGTATACATATAGGTCCATGGACTACATATATCATAGGTCATAGATATCAGATGGTCAACACATTTTTACTGATTTGAGAATATTTGGACAGCTTTAGTAATGTGATAGTCTTTTAAAATTATGGTTCAAAATTCTTATTTAGATCAGGATGGGGATTCTGCATACTCACAGGCTGAAGTTGTTTGGCAACATTGGAAAACAACAGGTTCTTTTGCTACTTGTTGCATTGATTTTACTTGAAGTAGGATTTAACAATAGTATCACAGTATCAAAAGATTTGTCTGTTCAGTGCTTCCTACAACAATGAAATATAACTGATATCAAATTTATTTTGAAGTAATTAAAGAAGTGTGAATGTTGCAGATATTGTAGCCCCATTTGTATCCCATAGCTGTTATCTGGATATAACAGTTGGATATCTGCTGCTGCTAATAATAATGTATATAAACAAGTCTTTTGTACAGCTTCTGGATATCTGTGTAAGACTACTTGTAGAGTTTTTGATGAACTAATATCTATCTCTTGGTTGTTTACAGGTGGATTAAACTGAAATACCAACAATTATCTGGTCTTTGATACTTGCTAGTACCTCTTCTCAGGCAAATATATTGCATTAAGACTGAAAAGAATTTTAAACATGTATGTTTCTTACTTCATCTTCAGGCTTATGGTACTTGGCATTATCTTCGTGTGGTATTTACAGCTGCTGTCCAATACTCACTCACAGTTTTAACAGTGGCTTGTCCATGTGGTCTTGGTCTTGCCACACCCACAGCCATTGTTGTAAGTCTTGGGGTAGGCAGCAGTATTGGCCTTCTTATCAAAGGTGGGATTCCTTTAGAAAATATATCAAAGGTAAGATGGTCAGTACAGCATAACCAGGCGCTGAGTTCATGATATACCTCTGGTAATGGGCTTACACCATTTTCTTTTGCTATGGTGATTAAAGTTGCCTACCCTTTGCTCTCCCCCTAATCTCCTTTTGAACAAACTGGAGTCTTTAATCCCATCAGCTACATTTTATTTTTAAAGCTTTCTAGTGTTCCAGCACCTTTTAAGAGAGAAAAAAAAGAACTGTTTCTTATTTACGCCACTGGTCAGATTTGGGTTTAGGAATTCTTCTTTAGCTTATTTATAATTGTTTTTTTTTTTTCATTCAAAGCTTTTATAAAATGTTTGTATATTGAAGGTGAAAGTTACTGATGTTTCTGTCAGTGATATATTTGTCATGAAGGTATATTGTTATATAATTGATAATTAATTTTAACTTGATGATTTTTACCATAAATTCATATTAAAAAAATTTTTTGTTTGAAAAATTAAATAACTCACAATCAGTGTTGTATTATTAATAATAATAATAAAATGACCCCAATATTGTAACTAAGATAGAAAGATGATGTTAATAAAATGCCTTTATTTTTTTCATGGGATAGTGGTAACAAAATTGGTAGAGTGACAAGTAATATACCTTGTGTTTAGTACTGTGCTTTGGGGTTTTGAGTTCAGATCTTGTCAAAGTCAAGAACAAAGTACCAGTCAAGTATTCGGACTGATAAAAAAAAATCCATTGGTTCTTCCCTACCTAAATTTCTGGCCTTGCATCTATATAGGAAATCATAAATGTGTCATTTAAGAGTAACAGTAGGGAAAAAACAGTTGAGTGCCTTACAGAGCTAGGCTTATTTTTAATCCACTTTTTCATGCTTGCATGGGGTAGATGAATATATTTTTGAGGCACTGTTTTACAATTTGATGCTCTTCCTGTCTCTCACCCTTGCCTGTTTTTCAAGTAAGGGACCATTTATTCTACATGTCTTCAAAGGTGAACAAGGGAAATCGCACGAACATTACTGTTTGTTACTTAGTAATTTTTATGGAAGAGCAAATGTAAACAGAGACCTCCACACACTCTAAATAGATTTCTGCCAGTTTTGTCGATAAGTATTCAGTTTGATTTACAGAACTAGCTACAAATGTATTAGTGTGTAAGTGGTTGAATATTCTACAGGCACATGTAAGCCTCAACATATTTATTATCTGACAAAATTAGTGTGATATTCTGTAATGAGACTGGATCTTTAAATCACAAGTGCAGTCCATCTAATGAGCTTCCATCTGCACAATTTCACTCATGAGGCTTGAGGTGATCCAATACTATGGTAAATGTGACTTGTTCTATATGCTATGACATTGGATCGAACCTAGTAACTTGTGATTACAAAGTGAAGTTTTTAACCATTTTGCCATGTTGTATTCATTCATTCATTCACACAATCACACACACGTGTGTGTGTGTAAGAAATATTGGTATTTACATGGCCCTGTCAAGTGACCTGGTATGATCACACAGTTCCTTGGATAAGTGTATGGCTCAGGTTTCACTCAAGCTTTGTTCTTGACATTCAACTTGGAAGCATATCAGGTTGTTTGAAATGGTCATTAAGTAATAGCTTTAATCTGTTGCCCAGTTTAATACCACCAGTTCTCTCTTTATTGAGTTCAGCAAAGTTCTCTCTATTGCAAGCATTTGAATCAAGTTTCTGGTCTGAGAAACGATCATATAATTGCTGTTTCATCATTTCTTTATTTCCCCTCCTCCTTTGTCACTCATGGATGCACTGCATAAAGAGATGAATGAATGCACTGCTGGAACATGCGATAAGAAGAGACAATGGTTGAAGTAAGAAAGTTATATATTTAATCAGTAAGGTGTTCTGTTAGAGAGTGGAAAATTAAAGAAAATGCTGTCTCTTCCTTCTCTGTTAAGGCATATTGATTTTTAAAGAAAAGTGGTTGGGATGTAAGGCAGAATCAATTGGGTGGGATTTGAACTCAGAGCATAAAAGAAGATAACTAAATTTTACAAGGTGTTTAATCCTATGCATTACTAACTCTTTCATACATTATTTGAGAAGAATACTGAATATTGTTGTATTGAAATTTATGAAATTTTATCAGTTGTAGCAGTAATATGTTTTGTAATAAAAATTCTAAAGGTTTTAATTAAACTGCTATTTTCTAATTATATTATTGAATTTGTGTGGGTTACATTAATGCATTGTTACATTGCTCATATTAGTAAATGTAGCAATAATATTAGTAGATATGTAAGTTACTAGAATTGTGGATTATTTTTGTGGGTAGGATAGCGTTACTTTGCTCTATTAATAGCTATGTAAACATATTGATATATAGATAATATTAGTACATATATGAGGGTCACATTGTTAGATATGTAGGTCATATAAGTGTGTGTATGTGTACATACATATATATATAGTAATAATTTTATATTTGGTTATACACCATGTAGTATGTTGTTTAAAGCCTGTTCACAGTATTTGGTTACCTGATATCAACAACTGTATGGAGGTATTTGCCACTGGATTTACTTCAGGAATTCCAGTGCCCATAGAGTTTATAAAAATATGAAAAGAAAATGGAATTCACAAGACTCTTTATTATTCACTACAATTGGTTCAACTCATTGTGCACCAGTGCCTATGATGCATGCAACTGTTTGTACAGCATCTCAAGCCATGAGGCACCATTGCATGATGGGTCAAAATGATCGTAGTGAATAATAGTCTCATGGATTCCATTTTCTTTCTCTCATATTTATACCTCAACCCATATATATATAAAGTGGGTCACATTAATAGATATATAGGTCCTCCCCTTGTAAATATGCATATCACATTGGTAGATATATAAACCATTTTAGTTTAACATGTTGCACTTATTCAAACCATGTTTACTCTTATTTTTGATAGGTCAAGAACATCGTGTTTGACAAAACTGGCACCATCACTCATGGAATACCCCGTGTGGCAAGAATCTGTACTTTTGTTGAGAGTCATGTGTGTTCATTTGTGAAGCTACTTGCTATTGCAGGAACTGCAGAGACCAGCAGTGAACACCCAATTGCTGCAGCGATTGTGAAATATGCCAAACAGGTAATTTTTTTTTATAGAATATACTTTGATAAATCTGTAGATCATCTTGACATGTTCAGTGTGGTCCTCTAATATGGAGCTGTTCATTACAAGGTATGTAGATCATCTTAACACTAACAACAAACATATACTATAAGTAACTATTACTACAACTATTCTTTTACTGATTGACTGTGGCCATGGGTTTCACAATAAAAAATATACTCAGGCTCCCTGACAGTTATAAAACCATGATTTCCTGTGTGAATGGTAGTGGGGGAGTTACTTACTTACTTACTTACTTACTTACTTACTACTACTACTACTACTACCACTACCACCACCACCAATAATAATAATCCTTTTTACTATAGGCACAAGGCCTGAAATTTTGGGGAGGGGGATAATCGATTACATCGACTCCAGTACTCAGCTGGTACTTATTTTATTGACCCCGAAAGAATGAAGGATAAAGTTGATCCCAATGGAGTTTGAATTCAGAATGTAAGGATGGACAAAATGCTGCTAAGCATTTTTCCTGGCACATTTATGATTCTGCCAGCTTGCTGTCATACTACTACTAATAATAATAATAATTCTTTCTACTAAAGGCACAAAGCTTGAGATTTGTGGGGAGGGGACTAGTCGATTACATTGACCTCAGTGTTTCATTGGTACTTAATTTATTGACCCCAAAAGGTTTGATCTTGGCGGAGTTTGAACTTAGAACATGAAGATAGAAGAAATGCCGCAAAGCATTTTGCCTGGCATGCTAACAATTCTGCCAGCTTGCCGCCTTACTGCTGCTGCTGCTAATAATAATAATAATGCTATTTTTCTATGTAGCTTTTAGAAGCATAGATTAAATAACTTGATGAAGTATTGGTTCCTGACTTTTTTGACAAATTTTGACTGACGTATGTTGTTCTTCCAAATTTCTGTCTTAAACTAGTGAAGATGCTGGTAGTAGCAACTCTTGGAAGTATTCATGATGAATGCCATGTTATCCTTTACAATACCACCCTATGGTGTTTGTGGATCTTGATATACAGACACAGAATTTCTGAGTAGATAGATAGGGTAGGGGCTGCTGGGTGTATGTTTCTGGTTGTAGAATATGTTGCAGGAAGGGATATTGTCCAGACAAGAAGGTATGTTGAATGTGGGTGTGGTGAAAAAATTTATTATATTTATGTGTCAGAGGGAAATGTTGCTTTAGTAGAGCTAGAATATATTTGGTTGTGTTTATGGTACTGTCCAAGTTGTATAATAGATTAAACCAGAGTACCTTACTTTTCTTGTTTCTACTCAGTGGGTAATAAACTGGTGCCATTCAAGGCAGTTTCTTTTGGCTAGTTCTGAAATCTCCCGGCTTGCCTGCACAAAAGCATTCCTACCTTATTTCATGGAGATTGCAGAGTAGTTGCTCTTGATGACCAAAGACTTGGAGTAGGCAGCCCCACCTCTAGATTACAGTCGTTTAGCTACCATCAGCATACAGCCTATACTACCACAGATGTTCTTATGTTTTGTGGTCATAGTTTTATTCTCTGTATTTTATCTAGCCAATTATATGTAAACTGTGTGGATGTGAAGTTTGCTCCCCAACTATCTGGTCTTGGGTTCAATCCCACTACATGGCACCTTAGGCAAGTGTCTTTTACTGCAGCCTGGGCTGACTAAAGTCTTTGTGAGTCCATTTGGTAGGTAGAATCCTTGTCTAGACATTTCATAATGGTTGTAGGTGGGCATCATTGTCATACAAGCAAGGTTTTTCCTTTCCAGTTTTCCATGGAAAACATGTTTACCTATGGGAAAATATTACCTTACTTGGAAACAGGTGAAGGTTGGTGGCAGGAAGTGGACTTTAAATGATGACAATGTGTAACAGTTACTGCGGTGCTTTGAAGCTGTATTAACTTTGGGTATCTGTTAATGAGCACTTTATTATACCTCGTGGTAATTACCTATCAATAAAGGCATTATTGACAAAACTATTAGGATGCTAATCATGTTTGAAAATGTCCATATTAAAACCTTCAATCATAAGTGTGCAACCTGATAAAATAATTTTCTGGATGAGCTATATATATTCACAAAGGTAAGCACATTTGCCCTTTTAATACATTTTCTTTTTTATTTTTTTTGCAGACTCTTAAAACAGAGATACTTGGCCAAGTGACTGACTTCCTAGCTGTCCCAGGTTGTGGATTACGTTGTAAAGTTTCCAGAGTTGAGTCATTGTTGTCCAGCATTGATATTGAAGGTGTTCACAACCGTAGAAATATGGCTGGTAGCCAAAGGGTTAAAATTGATAACATTCTTGGTTTGGAAGACAGTCCAATAATTGAAAGTAAGTTTTTGTTTATTTTGTCCATTTTATTTTTTTATAATTGATTTCTTTTTTCTGTTTTGTTTAGCTTCTATTTTTCTATTTTCCATTCTACTTTATATTATCAGGAGATTGGATGGATATTTTAGAAATAATTGATGGAGCAATTATTTTATATCTGTATATCATTACTGTATTCACAGCCTGACTGCAAAATGACTATCTTAGCTTGATTTTTGTTCTTTTTAATCACTTTCTATTCATTTTAATCAAAGTTGGCTTATCTGATCTGAGTAATATGCCTACCCTGACAATATAATGGGGTGTTTCTGATATAGTTTTGACCAATGATCTACAAGTGACTCTAATATTTCTCCCACATTTGCTTCGTTGTCATAAATGTCACAACCTTGTATATTCCCTCCACTGCCTAAACTTTAGGTTATATGTATCCTATGAAAAGAAATCAGTATGAGTTAGCAGTGAGCAATGAAGACACAGACTAAGATTATTCTTCTCGAACACACAGTTTAGTAACTATCTATCACTAATAACACTGTTTAACACAATTTTTGTCCTTGGGTAGCAGCTGTTATTTCCTGTTTGCTTACTCCTGGAAAGTATGAAAACTGGCTAATATTTCCTTCAAACTTTGCTTGTGTTACATTTTTTCCAAACCCCCAAAACATTCCTCTCAACACATGGTTGTGATGCTCCCCCTCTATTCCTGGCCAAGATCAGAGATGCACATATTATCAGCCACTAAGGGACATGCTCAAGTGGTTAAGCTCAGGCAACTGACAAGCAAAATCTGTGGTATTGAGAAGAATATTTGCTATAATGATATTTCTGCTTCCGTAACTCAGTGCTGAATCTGTTTGAAATGTAATGGGAAATAGGTTAATTTCAAAATGTTGATGTGCAGGTCACAAAATCCAAGTTTGAAGGAAATAGTAGTCATTTCCTTTGATTTCTAGATAGAAGCAAATAGGAGATAACACTTACTGACCAAAGACAAAAAAAAAAAAAAAATTGTTACACAATATTATCAAAGACATTCCAGCAGTGATCATCCTAACTTTTTTTCAGGCAGAGTATAGATTGACCAACAGTATTCATTTCATTGTGTTTCTAAGGTGGTAGTATGCAATATGAGGGTGATTTGGCTGCTATTTCTAGCTGGTTGACCATGCCTATCATGTGTTTCAATATTTGTTTATTTAGGTATGGAAGCTGTTGGTGCTACAGCATCTCAAACCTATGATGTATTCATTGGTAACCGTGAATGGATGCGACGCAATGGACTAGAGATCACTCATAAAATTAACAACAGTATGGAAGAACACGAGGAACAAGGTCACACAGTGGTGCTTTGTGCTATTGATGGTAGGTTCCTTAATCCTATTGATACCAAATCATCTAAGACCACTTCTGGTTTTGTTTTAACAATTCTACTAATTTCCAAATGCTCATATTTAAATTGTGACTTTCTGTTACAATGAATGTTTTTAACTATTTGATACTAAATTGCTCCAAATTCTTGATTAAAAATAAAAATCAACTGAAATAGTTTGATAATGTATTTCAGTAGAAACATGGTAAAAGAAAGGGTAATATTTTCTACTTATTTGAAATATTTACATATCTTTTAATTTTCAAAGTTACTGCTCCTCTGTTTCTCATTGATTGGAATATTATTTCTTAGTTTCCTTTTAGAGCCATCAACTTAAAAGCAATAATTTGGGTAATTCTATATAAGAAATCATTTCTAGCTTTCTAAAATGTTTTGGCTCTTATATATCTGTCTGTCTGTCTGTTTGTCTAATTTTAAAAATTTAAAATAGGATAAAATCTTTATAAGAATTTATCAAGTAGTCAGTGTGAAAAACTCATAAGGGAAAAATTTATAATTATTCCCTTAAAATATATTTATTTACATTAAGGGCATTACTACATGTAAATGCCTTACACTATGAGGTACTCTTAAAGTTAAAACTACCATAATAAATACACAGTGTACCGAATGCGAGGAAATGCAACCTTTGAAGCCAACCCTTAAAATCAGATTCAGCTGCAAATCATATGATTTCATAGTTAGTGTACATAATCCACTTTCTAATCGTCAGTGCAGTCATAATCAAGACACATAAAAATGAACAAAATCAACATACCAGATGAACACCAAATGTATCCAGCATAGTACATAGAGATGTTCACTCTTATATATCTATGTAAGAGGCGGGCTTTTCAAATTGCATCTCGGTACACGTGTTTATTTAGAATAATTCAGCACTGAATATATTCCGGTTAAATTTAAGATTTAAAATAGGATAAAATCTTTATAAGAATTTATCAAGTAGTCAGCGTGAAAACCTCATAAGGGAAAAATTTATAATTATTCCCTTTAAATATATTTATTTGCATTAAGGGCATTACTACATGTAAATGCCTTACACTATGAGGTACTCTTAAAGTCAAAACTACCATAATAAATACACAGTGTACCGAATGCGAGGGAATGCAACCTTGTTGGTTCGTCTGGTATGTTGATTTTGTTCATTTTTGTGTCTTGATTATGCCTGCACTGATGATTAAAAAGTGGATCATGTACACTAACTATGAAATCATATGATTTGCAGCTGAATCTGTTTTTAAGGGTTGGCTTCAAAGGTTGCATTTGCTTGCGTTTGGTACACTGTGTATTTATTATGGTAGTTTTGACTTTAAGAGTCCCTCATAGTGTGAGGCATTTACGTGTAGTAATGCCCTTAATGTAAGTAAATATATATATATATATATATATATATATATATATATGTGTGTGTGTGTATGTATAGGTGCAGGAGTGACCATGTGGTAAGAAACTTGCTTCCCAACCACATGGTTCCGGGTCCAGTCCCATTGCATGGCACCTTGGGCAAGTATCTTCTACTATCGCCTCAGGCCAAGCAAAGCCTTGTAAGTGGATTTGGTAGACAGAAACTGAAAAAAGCCCATTGCATGTATGTATGTATGTGTATATATATATATATATATATATATATATATATGTATGTATGTATTTGTGTCTGTGTTTGTCCCTCCACCATTGCTTGACAACCGATGTTGGTATGTTTATGTCCCTGTCACTTAGCAGTTCAGCAAAAAGAGACAGATAGTATGAGTACTAGGCTTACAAAGAATAAGTCCTGGGGTCGACTTGCTCGACTAAAGGCGGTGCTCTAGCATGGCTGCAGTCAAATGACTAAAACAACTAAAAGAATATATATATGTTTCTGTTTGGGAGAAGGAGAATTAGTGCCCTTAAACCTTTTCAGCAGGTCTTCTCAGACTGGTCAGATTAACCTTTTTGATACCAACCCACCCTGGTGCTATGATACAAAATTCATGTTTTAAAATGATTTGAATTAAAAACTTAATCAAAATTTGCTGCTAAGTTACATTTGAAACAAGCTTGATAATGACAAAAATATTTTAGTAAGTTCTTCAGGAGTGCTGTGTGGTAAAAAGATTGCTTCCCAACCACATGGTTCCAAGTTCAGTCTCACTGTGTTACACTTTGAGCAAGCACCTTCTACTATAGTCTTGGGCTGGCCAAAGCGCTGTGAGTGGATGTGGTAGATGGAAACTGAAAGAAGCTACTTGCATATATCAGCATTTAATGTCTGCCTTCCATGCTGGCATTGGTGGGACATTTGTGTGTCTATATGTGTATCCCTCTGACTACCACTTGACAACTGGTGTTAATGTGTTTATGTCTCTGTAACTTTGCAGTTTGGCAAAAGGGACTGGTAGAATAAGTACTAAGCTTTTAAAAAATAAGTCCTGGTATCAATCTGTTTGACTAAAAAATCCCTTGAAGGTGGTGTTCCAGCATGGCCACAGCCAAAATGACTGAACCAAGTAAAAACATTTTTTAAAATTATTTTAAAAGTTTAACTGAAACAAAGGCAGTGTATTTCAGTAGAAATATAATAGCAAAAAGGTTAATTCAAAGTTAATAGTGCAATTTATTAGAAGAAGTGCATGAAATGGTTAACAAACAAAAACCTTTTTTTAATTAGAAAAATTAAAAAAGAAAGCAAAACGAATTAAAAAAATTATAAATAACTGTTTTACATTCATTTTTCATGGTTTTGTGGGTCGTTTACTAGAGTACTTGTGTTTACAACTGAATGCTCTTCTTAGTGCTATTTACTCAAGCAGAGAAATAATGAATGAACTCTGTTGTTTGTTAACCTAGTAAATTGCAACAAGCATTGTCAGGTACTTTGTCCCTCAGGGTTACATCAGAATAACAATAAGATATCAACATACAATCATTATGTTGTTCTTATTTAACTGCAGTTCAGCCCTGATGGACCTGACATATAATCAATGTCATACCAGCTATAAGTACTCTGTCTTGTTATGGGTAGGGTAGGATATCCTCTTTTTTAAGATAGTAAGGTATAGGTTGAGTGATATTTAGTTGTTATTTCTAGCAAGTTGGTTTTTAATTAGTTTTACAGTCACATGAATTGATAAAATGCAACTGATCTGGAAGCACTTATCTCAGGTTGTTTAATAAATGTTGATGGTAGACTTAAAGAGATATATAAAACCTGTTTGTTTTGTTTATATTTATTGATGAAAGTTTATTCCTCTCTGGTGCACTCTCTGAAGTTTGATTTATCAGTGACTGGTATCCCACTATAAATTTACTTAGGATTTGCTTTCTTCTTAACATTTTGCAGATGAGTTGATGGCAATGTTAGCTGTGGCTGATACTGTTAAGAGTGATGCTCATTTAGCTGTCAGCACATTGAAAGACATGGGTCTTGAAGTGATTCTTTTAACTGGAGATAATCAAAAAACTGCGAGAGCAATTGCCAAACAGGTAAGTTTATAACAAAGATATTAAATATTTTGTTTTATTAAAAGAATTTTGTTGATTTCTAACTCTCTCCCATCCCATAGAACTACAAATTAATAGTTTAGTTGATTAAAATATACTACTTGTATTCATTTGATTAATTTCCAATGTGTAAACCTTTTCTTGATCTTCCTCCTTTATTAATAATTTATTACAGTTACTTATTTCCTCTTCTGAAGTCTTTGATTTGCTGCAGTAATATTGGCATGAGAAAAGTGATTTTTATAAGTCACTTATCTTAGAATAAAAGTTTGTTCTCTTCCCACAGATAATTGTTCACCAACCTAAACAGAATTTCACTTTTTCAAAATATCAAGGGGATAGATTCTTACTAATTTCTGTTGTTGTTAAGTATGAGTTAAGTGCAATTACCTTTAGATTTATTCTGCACTTAATCATCAAAAACACTTCCTAAATTCGTTCCTTGTCTCTGAAGACCACATTCTCTGTCATCTTGTTTACACAGGTGCCAAGTATGAAATTTTCCCCAGTCACTTCGACTCAAAAATATACTGTCTGTGTCCTAACTATCACCTTCAGTCAGTTTGCCAAAGCACACTGCTTGAGATAGTTCTTTGCAGTAAATTCTTTGCACTTTCTTTCTTCACACATATCTATCCCAACTTATAGATGGCAGTGTGTCCCATGCCCCAAAAGGTTACCTTTTTAAGTATGTTAACTGTTGCCCTGTCACATCAGCTTTTAAATTTCATGAATGTGAAGACACTTGTAAATTATCAATTTCATTTTTCTTCCTCTCTGATCATTAGTATGGTTTCAGTGCTGCTAAAGAGCCCGAAGATCTTTCCTACTTCACATGAGTTTCATATGTGCTTGAGATCATCAATTGTTGTTGCTCTTGGGTCATGTTTGTCATAAGAATTGCCTTGGTCTACACCTATCTATTTCTTGGGCTGGAAGTTTCTTCTCAGACCACTCTATTACAGTATTTGAGATCAAGAACGTCTCCAACCAACATTCTATTGACTCATTATTTGGTTATATTGCATACTGTTCATTCATCATATCAATGAGCAACCTGCTGTTGCTTCCACACAAACTTTCCTGTGCAAATGAAACCATCCTTCACTCCCCAGTAACCTTTCACATACAGACGTCATCATTGTCTACAAGCTGTCTAAATACCTCCTTTGAGAGATGCAGTACTTTATAGACAAAGGCCTTGAAAGCTTCTTCTGATAGGAACATAATAACCGTGTCTCCTTTAATAACATCAAACAAGTCACAACGTTCGTCAAAGGTACAGACTTTCAAGAGTACCTTATCAAAACATTACCAATACATACATCAAGTACCCATTACTTTTTTTTTATTTCTATATTTCCTTTAACTGTAATGTTCACTTCTGTAAGTTCCCCTTACTGCTATATCTGACTTACCCATAAGGTTCACTACGTTTCAATACTTACCTGTAAAACATTTGCTTTCACTTCAGGTTGGCATCACGACTGTATTTGCTGAAGTCCTTCCGTCTCATAAGGTGAAAAAAATCAAACAACTTCAAAAGTCCAACAAAAAAGTTGCTATGGTGGGTGATGGTGTTAATGATTCACCAGCACTTGCTCAAGCAGATGTTGGAATTGCAATTGGCACAGGAACAGATGTTGCAGTTGAGGCTGCAGATATTGTTTTAATTCAGGTTGGATGATCAATTCTTCTTGATTTGTCATTATTGTTTTCTCCTCCTCTTCCTTTCATGGTATATCATCATCATCATCGTCGGAACCAGTGTTAGCATCAACAATGAAAGTGTTAATGATTAATTAACGAATAATGAATTATTTCAGCAAGTTGGGATACAACTCCAATCTTATGTCCTAATCAGTGAAGCATAGATTTAATGGCTTCTGAATGAGAAACAAATCCAGAAATTTGAGGAAGGAATCCACTCAGCTGAATTCACCCTCAAAATCAGTTCTGCTGGAGTTCAATGCAGAACAGAAAGATAACTAAATGTTGTTAAACATTTCATCCTCTGCTCTACTAATTCTATTCATTGGTAAAAAGAACATGAGTTTCTGATTTAAGCACAAGCCCACATATTGGGGTTGGTAGTAGTTACATTGATATAATTGACTCCACGGCTTGATTGTTGCCTTTTGATAATGATTTCTTATGTAGGCTTATTAAAGCCAGTAATTTGGGGGATGCAATTATTGTTTATGTCAACATTAATATGTGACTAATACTTTATTTTATAAATCTCAGAAAGTGTGAAAAGTAATGTAAAACCTTGGTAGGATTTGAGCTCAGAATGTAAAGAGCTGAAATAAATATACATTTCCTCAAAGCTCTAATAATTTTCCCTAAGCTATCATCTTGGTGATGATAATGATGATAGTGGCGGCGACTTCCACTATCATCATCGTTGTAATTTAGTTCCAGTTTACATTTTTAATCCATCAAAGTAACGAGCAGAAAGCATACTAAACGTGACCTTCCTTGGACTGCATTATCTTCTTCGTGTTTTTAAGATTGTGGAATATGATTCTGAAGGAAATTTGGCTGATATCTTTAGCAAGTCATACACATAAACGGCTCTAAACTAACGTTTACACTGATTAGAGACTTAATAGAAGGACAGGAATCGTTTCAAGGGAGGTAATTCACTCACCTCTAAAATGCAATTGTGAATCATTTCCCTTGATTTAATAATTTTTTTCTTTCTCTTTTTCTTTCTGTGCCAAAAGCTGGAAGTATCTCGAACACAATTTTCTGAAATTGTTTCTTTGAATTTAGATTATAAAATTGTTACACTGCAAAATTGTATCCGACTTGCTGGTTGCTCTTTATAACTGGATTCCGCTTCTGTCATCAAATTACTGACACAATAGACAAGGTGTTTATTTTACCAACATCATTTTGTAGGATGCTTTACAGAGCAAGAGAAAGCCTTCTAATTGTACTCGGTGTCTGTTTAGTCGGTAGAGTAAGGAAGTAGCAGAAAATAATTTACCTTTGTTTGTAGTAAAGGTATACCGTACAATATCTGGGCTATAAGTGTGATGCTTCATTAGAGGTAACTGAAGTAAGCCTGTGTTGGTTGCACAATATTAATTTTTCATTTCATCTCATATTAACGTCCACTTTTCCATGTCTGCATGGGTCGGATGGAGTTAATTGAGGCGAATTTTCTACAGACAGATTCCCTTCTTGTCACCAACCCTTACCTGTTTCTAAGCAAGTTAATATTTGTCCCATGGCTAAAGTGGTGAGCTGGCAGAAACGTTAGCATGCCGGGCGAAATGCTTAGTGGTATTTCGTCTGCTGTTACATTCTGAGTTCAAATTCTGCCAAGGTCAACTTTGCCTTTCATCCTTTTGGGGTTGATAAGTTTAGTACCAGTTGCATATTGGGGTCGATCTAATCGACTGGCCTCCTCCTCAAAATTTTTGGGCCGTGTGCCTAAAGTAGAAAAGAATGTTCTTGCAGTTTATTGAAAATAAATGACACTGCTTGTATGGTGTTGACAATCATTTACAAATATGGCACTGTGATATCAAACAAGGTTACACACACACACACAGCAAGCCGTTTTCAGTTTCCATCCGCCAAATCTATTCACAAGGCTTTGGTCAGCTTGGGGCTCTAACAGAAGACACTTGTCCAAGGTGCCATGAAGTGGGTCTGAACTGAAAATCGTGTGGCTGAGAAGCCATGCCTGCTCTTGTATTATTCTGTATGAAATAACGAAATAGAACTAATCTGTGAGCCTTATCATCAATTATGTGCAGAAAAGACAATTACATTGGTATTGACATATTGAGTGGATGATGAGTGTTCAGCAGTGATAGGTGCCATGTACTAACAGCACAGCACAGATCTGTGTCAGCAAAGGAAGAATAAAGACACAGTTGGAAAGACCCTTTAACAGTGCAAGATCAAATTTCTTGGTGCATTGTTCTTATGAGTCTATCATTCACTATATTTTAATAATAATAATACTAATAATGATAATTAATGGTTTCAAATTTTGACACAAGGCCAGCAATTTCAGGGGAGGGAATAAGTTATTTACATTATCTCAGTGCTCAACTGGTACTTATTTTATCAACCTTGAAAGGATGAATGGCAAAGTTGACCTTGGTGGAATTTGAAATCAGAATGTAAAGACAAACAAATTGCTGCTAAGCATTTAGCCCAGCTTGCTCATGATTCTACCAGCTTGGCACCTTAATAATAATGATAATGGTTTCAAATTTTGGTGTAAGGCCAGTAAGTTCAGGAGGTTATCAACTCTGAAAGGATTAAAAGGCAAAGTCAACCTCAGCGGAATTTGAACTCAGAACATAAAGATGGACGAAATGTTGCTAAGCATTTTGCCCAGCATGCTCATGGCTCTGCCAGCTCACCATTTTAATAATTATATTAACCCTTTAGCATTCATGTCATTTTGTCAAAGCTAATGCTTATTTACTCCCATTGTTTTAAATTAATCATGCATTATTTTGTAGCCCTGAGATTTTGATGTTAGAATGATCTTGTCGGGTTGGTGTGAGAGGCCAGAGCTGGCCAGTTTGCACATAAAACAAATAGAATATTTTAGCCAGATGTGGTCAGTTTAAATGCTAATCTTTTCTACTAAAGGCACAAGGCCTGAAATTCATGGAGAGGAGACTAGTCAATTACATCGATCCAGTGTCTTACTGGTACTTAATTTATCGACCTTGAAAGGATGAAAGAAAAGTTGACTTTGGCAGAATTTGAAATATAATAATAATCCTTTCCAATATAGGCACAAGACCTGCAATTTTGGAGGAAAGGGATAACCAATTATATTGATCCCAATTACTGATTGGTACTTATTTAATCAACCTTGAAAGGATGAAAGACTAAGTCAACTTAGGCAGAATTTGAACTCAATGTAAAATCTGAAGAAATGCTACTAAGCTTTTTACCTGGTCTGCTAACAATCCTGTCAGCTTGTTTTGTTTTTTTTTAAAGGCAGAAGACCAGTATATTTGAGGGGAAGGTGATAGTTGATACCATTGACCCTAGTATTTGACTGGTATTTCATTGACCCTGGAAGATTGATAGGCAAAGTTGACTTTATCAGGATTTGAGCACAGAACAGAAAGAGCTAGAAGAAATACTGAATAGCAGTTTGTTCACTGCTCTTGTGATTCTTCCAATACACTGCCCTAATAATCCTTTCTGTTACAGGCACAAGGCCTGAAACTTGTGAGGAGGGGTAAGTCGATTTCATTGACCCCAGTGCTGCACTAGTACTTATTTTATCGACCCCAAAAGAATGAAAGATAAAGTCAACTTCAGTGAAATTTGAACTCAGAACATAAAGACAGATGAAGTACCGTTAACCATTTTTCTCGATGTGCTAATGATTCTGCCAGCTCACTGCCCACTACATTGTGCTAATAATAATAATAATAATAATAATAATAATAACTAAATTGATCAATAAAGCCATAACTGAAGACAGCCGCAGAAAGAAGAAAGGCCTCAGTATGGCCTGGGTGGACTACCAAAAGGCTTTCGACAGTGTTCCCCACACGTGGATTCTGGAAACACTAGCCATAAACAAGGTGGCACCAATTATCATAAAATACATAGAGCACTCAATGAACAAATGGCAGACAGTGCTACAGCTCCAAACAAAAGAGGGACTTGTGAAAACGAAAGCCATCCCCATTAGAAGAGGAATATTCCAGGGAGACACGCTCTCTCCACTCCTGTTCTGCCTGGCACTCACACCTCTAACAGAATTGCTAAATAGAACTGGATGCGGTTACAAATGCTA
>NC_068985.1:72812622-72817826 GCF_001194135.2 Octopus bimaculoides
AAATACAAAGACCTGGAAATAGAGATAACTCGAATGTGGAATCTAAAAACAGAAACAATTCCTATCATAGTAGGTGCCTTAGGTATAATAAAAAAATATTCAGACAAATACATAACAAAAACACCAGGACTTACAAATATATATAACATACAGAAAATTGCACTACTGGGTACTGCACACATTCTACGCAAAACACTTTCAATACAGTAAACATAAGAGCACCACAGCAAACCACAGCACATACCCAAGGCGCACAGAGCTGCGCTCGGTAGTGAAGTGAAAGCACGTTATAAAAATAAAACTACTGAATAATAATAATAATAATAATAATAGTAGTAGTAGTAGTTTCAACTTTTGGCACAAGGCCAGCAATATCTCTTATCTAATTTTATTTTCTTATCTGTTTTCTATTTCATGTCTTTCAGAATAGTCTTATCGATGTTGTTGCTGCCATTAAGTTATCAAAAATGACTGTCAGACGAATTAGGATTAACTTTTTTGCTGCTTCAATTTACAATCTATTGGGTATTCCAATTGCTGCTGGTGAGATATCATTACATATTTCTACATCAATCTATAATTATATCAGTAAATATTAATACATTGGTATCATTTCACATTATTATTATAAACTACTAGCTAAGCTCACTGTTTAATTAACAAATCATGTTAATTTATGGCCATTCGTACCATCCTTGTATAGTATCAATTTATTCCATTTGATAATTTCTTTGTCAATGTCCATGTTTCACTGCTGTATAATAACATTGATTCAGTGATTGCAATGAACAGCTTGATTTTAATTTGCCTGGGTAATTTGGAATTCCAGACTTTCTTTAGTTTGTGACATACTTGTGCCTTCTTGATCTTGATGTGAAATGGCAGCCATTTACGACAAACGAATGCCTTTATGAAGACCTGCTGAAAGTTAGCGAGAAGATCAGGCAAAGATGGCTGCAACTATCTGGTCACTGTGTGCGCCACCTAGAACTGGAAGCACTTAAATTAGTCTTCTGGAACTCACTTGATGGTGATGTAAGAAGAGAAAAATGTCATCACACTTACATCGACAACTTGATTGCAGACACTGGCCTGGAATGTATCCAGCACCTCAAGGCAGTGATGATGGACCAAGAAGTATGGCAGGTAGACTTTGTTGCTGCAGCCTGGGCTGGAACTCAGCCATAATAATAATAATAATAATAATAATAATAATACCAATAACAATAATCACGTTAATTATGTTAATCATTTTTTTGTCCAATGTTCTTTTCATTTAGGAATAGATTTTAAAACTTTATAGTGAAGAGGCACAATACCTATGAAACCATAATGATAGATTCAAGTCTTGATACAGCTTCACTTTTGTGCCAATGAACAAAGGCCATAATGTGTTTGTTGTTATTTTTTTTGGTTCACAAGCAAATTCAATTGTTATTTTACATTTGAATGGTAAGCATTAGGAAGAATATCTAGCCATTAAAGTATTGTTCCAACTATATCAAAATGCTCTATTTTCGTCTTTGTATTGAACATATCTAACTTTTCCTATCTTGATTTAATTTGTTGCCCGGTTTAATACTTCTTCTTGGTCTTTGGGTGTTTTTAGCAGAGTTCACTCTGTTACAAGCATCCAGGTTTGATTTCCAGTTTGTAGAAATAAAATCACATACACCCTCTCTCTCTGTGTTTCTCTCTCACATTGGATTTTTAAACAGAAAAAATATTGAGTACTGAATATATGTTATAAAGTTTAATTGATCATTTATTGGAAACTGAAGCCTTTAGCAACATTCATTTAAAAAATAAAGGAGTGTGTGTATGTTTTAGAGAGAGAGTATTGATATCTGCTTATGTAACTCTGTTTCTAGTTCTGATATTTTAACTATAGCATCTTTATCATTAACTGTTTTTAATTCCTTTTGCTTCTTTTCAGGTGTCTTCATGCCAGTTGGTCTGTCTCTCCGACCATGGATGGCTTCTGCTGCCATGGCATTATCCTCTGTTACCGTTGTATCTTTATCTTTACTTCTCAAATTGTGAGTATTATTCTCTTATAAAATTGTGTGTGTGTGTGTGTTGAGAAATGGGAACAGAGAAAGAGGAAACATGAAATCTGATTGTCAGAAACCAAATTTTGTACCATCAGCCATAAAACAAAAAATAACGGTTATGTTTATATATTTGTTTTATAAGATTTTTGATGCAAGATTGTGTGTTGAAACATATTATTATACTTTGGGATGGTCATATTTTGCCAATTAACACACACATTGTATATTTGGTCTTCACTTCAGCTTTGTTGTTGCTATTATAATTATTATTGAGAGAGTAGTGCATGCCATCAAAGTGACACTGGAGTACAAATATATGAAGCCCAATATACCTATCATGACTACCCGTCTGATAAGGCACACGAGGCCCATGCATTACAACCATATGTGTGTGACATGATGACCTTATACCAAAATAAACAGCTCATTACCTTACAAGTGGGGCCCAGTTATAATTTTTTTTTCAGGTCGAGTAGCCCATCCTGTTCAAAATGTCCCTGAATAAGGGTTAAGGATGTTGAATGAAACACCCATATTTCCAGAGGTGAATTATTGAAACCTCAAAGAATTCCTCTCAACACATGGCTATGACGCCCCTCCCTACTTCTGTTCATAATCAGAGATACACATATTGTCAGCCACTAATGGACATGCTCAGCTGGTTAAAGTCAAACAACTGACAAGCTGAGCAGAATATTTGCTGTAGCCCATCTTTTTAAACCAAACCAAAACATGTACATGATAATACTTCCAATCAGTTAAGATCAGATGCCATGAGAGCCAGTACCTGGTTCTGCAGCAGGACATTTGTTATTTTAATTATTATCATTAAGGCAGTGAGCTAGCAGAATCGTTAGCACACAGGGTGAAATGCTTAGCGGTATTTTGTCTGTCTTCATGTTCTGAGTTCAAATTCCAACGAGGTCGACTCTGCCTTTCATCCTTTCATGGTCGATAAATTAAGTCCCTGTCAAGTACTGATGTCGATGTGATCAACCATCCCTCTCCCCTCAAATTCCAGGTTTTGTGCCTATAGTAGAAAGGATTATTATTTTAGTTTCTTTTACCTCTTCAGCGACTCTTTATACCACATGCATATATTTGATAAATAACAAAAATAATTCTATCATGTGGCATACATTGAGCTAGCTGTATGTCACTTCTATTTCCATTCAGGTGCATTTGAAATACCTGTCTTTTTCTCTCTCTCTCCTCCCATTTTTGGTATTCTATGAAACAAGTTTTTTATGCAGATAGAATTGGAGATGATAAAAAATTAACTACACTAATCTCAGTATTGTTGGACTTCTTGCAAAAGGACAGTCATGGGCACTCTTTGTTTCTCCTAGTTGTTATGCAACAAATGCAAGAGCTCTTAATGATTTTATTTGGAAAAGCATGATTTTTTTTTTTTACTCTGCCATCCATGTTGTAATATCTGAATATATTAATATCATCATTGTCTGAAAAGAAAAAAATGCTTGTTGTATAGAAGGAATTTGAAAACACGGTAAATGCAGTCATTTCAAAGTCAAACATGAGAGTCACAGGTGAAATATCAGTTCTTAATTCAGTAGATTTCAGTGTAACTTGCTTCAGATTATTTACCACAATCAACTACAATGACCAAAGGAACTGTATGAGATCCATTTAGCTACTAACAATGAAATCCTTGAAGTTATTAGAATGTAGAACTGGTATTTCTCTCCAAACAGTCTTTGACTCTGATATTGGTTACATTTAATGTTTTTGAAATCAGCCCCACTACCGTTGTTTTTTGATTTTTATTTCTAAAGCCATTTCTAGAATTGTTATTAGTGTGAAATTATTCTATAAAATAAATTTAGAATATATGAAAAATTGGTTTGAGGTTTGATAAAAAGTCATGCTATACATACATGTACATGTGTGTGTATATATATATATATATATATATATATATATATATATATATATGTATATGTCAGCCTGTGGAAGAAACTGTCAATCAAAATCCATAAGCAGTATGACTACCTCAACTGATGCTTTTTGCTTGCTCACTGTTCAGTTCATTTTCCTTGCTAGCTTAATTTTATTTGACATTTTTTATTCATTTATTTAATTATTTATTTTTCATGCATTCTTTTTTTCTTTTTTTTTCTGCTCCCAAGATTCCGGAAACCCACAAAGAATGAACTCCTCACGCCAGAATACTTTCGCAGACATTGTGAAAGAGAAGTCGAAAATATCTCCGTCCACCGTGGTATTGATGAATGTCCTCCAAGTCCGAAAGGCAGTCGACAGGGCAGTATCTTATCACGGCTGAGTGGCAAGTCAAAGAAGCCACCAACAGCTGAATCTAACAACTTGCTTCAGATGGACCCCACAGTTGAAATTGAAGCTTAGTTCCATCATCATCATCATCATCTTCATCATCATCATTATACACTTTTATGTCTCCTTTTCCATGCTAAATGGGTTGGATGGGTGTTCCCCACCACACTTTGTCATCATGTTATGGTTCTTTGTCATTTCCTATGTGAGGTTCAGCCTCTTGACATCAGCATTCACCACTCCTTCCCCTATTTTCCTCGGTCTTTTTTACCACATGTTCCCTCTACATGGATTGCTTGGCAATAGTTTACTCAGTTCTCCTTTTCCTCTGCCCATTACACACCTCTACCAGTGCAGTCTTCTCTCTTGTACATTACATCTGATTCTTCTTATACCCAGTTTTTCCCTCAGTTCATCTATGCTGTTGTTTATTGTTCATGCACACTAACATTACACATCTACTGGAGCACACTTATCTCATCTTATTTCTTTCTATCCTCTGCATTCAAGAACCATGTTGTGCTGTTTCCTTTGCCAATATCATCTTTATTAACTTTATCATCATCATCATCAATATCAGTAACACACTGTGTGTGTGTGTGTGTATATATATATATATATATATATATATATATATATATAAATCAATTTGTGTGTGAGCAGTGGAGTTAGCTCTGTTGGTAGAGAACTTGGTTAGTTTTTTTTTTTTTATGGTATTTAGTTTGGCAGTAATACTTCACATTTTCCGAATTCAAATCCTGTCTGGGTTAATTTTCATATATTTTTTGTTTCCTTTAGGCGCAGGAGTGGCTATATAGGCACAGGAGTGGCTGTGTG
>NC_068985.1:72819194-72826100 GCF_001194135.2 Octopus bimaculoides
AAAGTATGAAAGAAAACTAACTGACAATATTAAGTGCCATTCCAGTCATGACCATGCGGTCTTTATTTAATCTAGGGCTACACACAGTGAGTGATTTTGAGGGAGATTTAGCTGTTATTTTTAGCTGCTTGAGTGACCATGCAACAGGCTTCTTCATTTCATTGTTTTTTAATGTTCCAAGTGTGGTGGGGGCCTAGAAGTTTTCTCTATTTATTCATTCTTTTTTTTACTACTGAAGCTCTCCTCGTCTATTGGTTCATTTATGCATGGAACGAACATTTTTGATAACACTTCTTGCTCATGGCACCATCAAACAGACACTTTTATCTGTTGTCATTTGTAGGGTTTATCTGTTGCTAGTTGCAGGGTTCATATGTTATCCAGTGAAAGGATAATTTGTTTTCATATCGCTTGTTTTAGCCCAAGGTCAGCCCTCAACAACCAGACCTATGTTTAAAGTCATTCTATACATGTCCATCTTGTCTTCTGTTTTTTTTTTAGATATGTAAGATCTACAAAAAATTTTGTCCTTTTTTTAAACATTATAGGGTATGATTTGGAGAAAACTTGGTTGCTACATCTAGAAGGTTAGACAACTGCATGTAGACTCACTTCCTCTGGTGTTTGTGTGGCACATAGAGAATTCTTCACATCTCACAGTGTTTGCAGCTAGACTGTATTTGGTCTGTAATCAAATCTATGTGCAATTAATGAAGTTCACAGATTTAATAGCAAGAAATAAAAAGGAAGTTAGGAAGTCTTTTATGTGGACTAACATGGAGAGTGGATATAATTTGCCACTACACAGTGGTCAAACTGATCATGGGAATGTGAGCAGCATTCACATATTAGTTCTCCTCTTTCATCTTCTCCTTTATAATTAGGTCAGTATTTCACATGTAGGATTGAATTTTTTTGTGCTCCATGGATGACAAACCATGGAGGAATGTTTTAACATAGTAGGTCCTGTGTCTTTTTACACACATGAGGCATAAACTTTAGACAAAAACTTAAAACACACATATACGCAAAAATCCCACCATGGTTCTTTATACCTTTTCTGCCCATTCAAATGTGTCCAGGATACATGAAATAAATATCCATGATGTATCAGGGTCAATGCAGTTGACTATATCTTCTTCCTTCAACAAAACTTGACTCTAAAATCTAAAGCATAAATAACAGTGAACTGGTGAAATTATAGGAGCATCAAAAAAAAAAAAATGCATTGCTGTATTTGTTCTGACTCTTTACATCCTGAGTTCAAATCCTGCTGAGGTTAACTTTGCCTTTCGTCCTCCTGAAGTCAATAAAGCAAAATATCAAGCCAAATACTGGGGTCAGTGTATCAGCTAACACTCTTCCTTAATGGTTGGCCTTGTGCTAAATCAGAAACCATTGTTATTATCAAAATCATGGTGGTGGTTGTTTAGTTAGATTGCTTTCATTCGAAGTTGAAATCCCACCGAGTTTCGACTTTCCATTTCATCCTTTCAGCATCAATCAAATATGTACCAGTTAACTACGAAGTTCAATATAATCAATTATATATACTCTTACCCTGAAATTTGTGGCCTTGTGCCATTGCTAGAAAATATTGTAATTATTATTGAACACCAAATTTAAAATATTCTTTATTTAAGAAAAGAAAAATATATATGTATGAAATGTATAAAAATATAATTTCTTAATGAAATGCCCCTTGTATTTTGTTCTTTTTTAATTACTTCTGTGTTTTTTATTTATCTTTTTGAAATTGATATATAACCAAACACTAAGGATTTATCCTCAAAGTTTTACATGAGCTTTTTTTTAAAATGAAAAAGAAAGCCAAAAATTATTTGTTATTTGCCAAAGTCAACTTTGCCTGTCATCCCTTCAGGGTCGATAAATTAAGTCCTTGTGAAACACTGGAGTAGATGTAATCAACTAGTCTCCTCCCCTAAAATTTCAGGCTTTGTACCTTTAGTAGAAAGGATTATCATTATTATTATTATTGCTGTTAAAGCTGCAATTCTGCGAGCTGGCAGAATTGTTAGCATACTGGTCAAAATTCTTAGCAAACATTTCATTTGTCTTTACGTTCTTAGTTTAAATCCCACCAAGGTTGACTTCACCTTTCATCCTTTCGGGGTCAATAAAACAAGTACCAGTTTTGTTAGACCATTTTGTTATTAAGCTAACTAGCATCTTCTAAGGCTAGTTTGTGAAATTTCTGTCTTTTTAGGACAAATTTTCACATTTAAAAGGTTAATGTACATATTTAAAAAAAATATGGTTTCTCAAATTTAGAGAGATGATTCTTGGAAGAGCCATTATGAAAACAGTTTCCCACCACCATCTGCTACAGTTAACAGAGAATATATGAATAACAAGGGCAATGACGACCACAAAGACAATGCAAATGAAAAATGTGAAAAGAACAGTATTCCCACACCACTACAATTACGGGCAACAGCAACAATGGTGAAAAGCAAGACAAAGAGAACATTGAAACAAACTTTAATACAATAAAAACAGTAAACACCGAGGTTTGGAAACAAAATGGAAAAGGTTCCATGAATGCATATGGAAAACTAGTGGCAGTTTATTTATTAGAACAAGAACTAAAGAATGCAAAAGCTCATCTTACTAAAAATGCAGAACAATTTATGGTAGAATACACTACATGAAATCCAAGAGAAATCCCCTAACGGGAAACAATACTATCCAAATATGCTGCGTTCAAAACGAGGTAAATTAAGAGAATAACATAGGCTCTAATTGAAAAGTGCCTTAAACCAATCTGGAACATAAAAATATACATCACTTGAAGATGTTTTGGTGCAGTTGAAGTGAGGTTTGAAATTGAAGAAGAAGCAAAAGAAAATTCAACAACAACCCTAAAAAAAGGTAATGAACTATTACTGATTCCAACATATTTCAATCGGGTAGTCACAAAAATAAAGTTGGTTGAGGTTTCAATAGAAGTAATCTCTTTACTAATGGCAGCCCTATTATATGGCGTAAAAAATAAGACACATTTTATGAGACTTGGAAAGAAATAGTTAAGTACAGGGATGGAATTATTAATACACACAGATTGAGGATGCATAGAAGCCATCCTAGATTTGATCTAACACTAACCATCTGAGAGCTTCCTGCCCACTGCAAAAAGAAAGTGTAGAAAGATTCCTCTCTCTACTGCCGACGCCCTCACCACAGCAACAATACCATTAGCAGCATCACTAAAAGACACCGACAACGGTAGCATCAACAGCAAGAATACCATTAGCAACATCACACAAAAGAACTGACAGTAGACATCAACATCACAACCCAGGAAAAAAGTTTTGCCAACTCCACCACCACTTAGAGACCTGTCAACCAGAATATAAGTATAAACAAACATACTCAATTGTGCAGACATACCTCTTCCCTCTGCTACAGATTTCACTTGACTGCAAAAACTCACCTCACAAGAAAAATCAATTGGCAAGAATCACCAGAATGGATACCTGTGGAGGAGAAGAGAAAAAAATGAAAGACGTTGCACTCGATTAAAAATGAATTACTTAGAGAA
Source organism: Octopus bimaculoides (assembly GCF_001194135.2). Classification (NCBI taxonomy): domain Eukaryota; kingdom Metazoa; phylum Mollusca; class Cephalopoda; order Octopoda; family Octopodidae; genus Octopus; species Octopus bimaculoides. The sequence goes on from NC_068985.1 coordinate 72,822,757, forward strand.
GGAAACAGAAATAGGCAAACAATAACTCTTTCACATCTCCAAAACCAACACAACTACAAACATCTACAATCGAAATACCATTAGCATAACAGACACTATAACCAACGAAAGCGCAACTCAATTTACACCAGCAAGGGCAGCACCTCCAAACAAAAAATATCAGCCCCACATGAAAATAATAAGGACTTAATGGAACGTACATCAATATATAAACAGCACTCACCATGAATACACAGCATAACACAACACTTCAACTCATAAAAATTTTAAAAAGAAGGCCAGGCACTTAGAACAAACTGAAATCAAAACATCCCAACAGAATGGGAGATTTTCGAGGGACTATAAATAAAATCTCTGCAAAGAAATGTTGTGGAAACACTATAAATAGTTGGAAGGACGGAAACATCTATCCTTCCACGGAAATACAGTAAGTGGTTCGTGCTTTTCTCTCTGATGTTGGATATGGCGGAACTCAGAATAAGCATTGTGAACACGTGGCCTGGGGATTATCTTGGAAGCAAGGCCACCTGCTGAACGATCTCAGACCACCAGATGTTGATGTTGTAGCCATCACTGAGACCAGATGCACAAGCATTTGCGTTCATTTTCAACTGTTGTACGCATCTCCTAGTCTGTCAGGAATGGAGCGGGAAAGTTGTGTTGTTTCGGAAATTGATGGATCTTGAGATACTAATATCTTCCTGAACTTAAGAGGTAAGTCGGTAATGCTGACATTACCTGTAGCGCAGGCCATGGTTTCAGACTACTAGCCGTCTATGCCTGACCAGAGCGCGCATGGGCGAACTGTATCGGGTTAATCTGAGCAAGATAGAGTATTCTGTAATCCATTAGATGGAGATAGCTTAGGTTGTCCACAATTTAAAGTGATCGGCTACATAGATCAATATTTTCTGGTCTGTGCGGTCAACCTGAACAGATTTCATTCTGCGCGTCATACTAACAGGGACCGGGTAATCGAATTTGTTAAGCGGACGTCGACGGCAGCAATCATTGACAAACAGAAGATAACTGGCTCTAGAAAAAGCGTTTAGAATGGAGTCGATAAGGTTTAATAAGCATGTAATAGCAGAGAAAACTAGATTAAAGAGAGGTTTAGAAATCTGGAAGGGATACTTATAGGAAAGGTATTGTAATCGACTTGTTTGCAGCGAGATTGGCCCTTGACCAAATCTTTAACGGGAGAAATGAAGGCTGCGTAGTCTAAGGTGCGTGCTCTAATTAAGAAAACCCGTTCGATAGCCTGAGTTGCAAAGATTCAGCGTGGTTACAAAGTCACAATTTGGTCTTTGCCCGACCACGATGGTGTGCTATTCAAATTCTAGGCAGATGTGCAGCATATTGCTCGACTAAATGGGGGTGGGGGTGAATCGCAGGATGGACTTCGATGTCTACCTCGAAGGACAGCCGCGACATTCGGCAGTGGCATTAGAGTGTTGCAAAAAGCTAAAACAGTTACTGAAATAGGAGGAATCGTGCCTGGATACACAAGGGGAAAATCGTCTGGTTTGGATAGACTTCCCTCTGAGTCTTATGTCGATATTCCAGAATTGTTCGGCGATCTCTTAGCAGATGTCTACTGCAACTTGCAACTTGCAACTAAGCAGATGTCTACTGCAACCTAACGGATGTCTACTGCAACTGGTAACAGAATTGTGGTGGCACTGCTGAGTACAAACTTGAGCAAAGTGTACTACATAGTTTATTTTCGGTCCTTAGCTATGCTAAATGCTCGGTTCAAGAGTAGTAGCTATCTTCTAAGCGGCCAGTTTCGATCCCATTTTCAAGGGCTGATTGCAATGTACAGTGACATCTGTTCGCTGGCTAATGAGTAAATGGCCACCTATGAGAACCGTTCCGTATCATGTACTTTATTTGCCAAGATTGCTCACTCTCGTCTTTCCAGCGACAGTGCTGCGGAAACTAGAAATGTTGAAGGGTATCCCGCACGAACTAGGATGTGTAAGATATGCAAATGACGTTGCTATAATAGAGTCGACATCACTCTAAGAGAATATGAGGGGATGACAGGAGCAATAAATTAAATTGAAAACATTGGGTCTGCAGCTCAGTACCAAGAGAGGTAGGTCCATGTTAGCTAACACTGGACGCTAGACGAGCACTGGACCAAATCAGACCTGGAACAGCGGGGTCTGACTTGTTCCAGACCTCTAATTGGACGAGAACTGGGACGAGGTGACGAACAGATGGCCAGTCTTACTCAGAAATGTCATGCATTGAGGTTGCAACATCTCCAGATTTTCCTTGACGGTGAACAAGTGTAGTCCCTGTTCACCAGACGCACTTTTCTGAGGTTTATTTTATTTTGACAGATCAAATGTGGACCGAGATAGAGCACCAGGCACCTAGTCTGCCGTCGGGTAATATGATCAGTAGATGTTCCACCATGGCATTCTATAGAGGATTAGTGGTGTACAAAAGGCGACGCGACATTCTCTCGTGCAGCCAGTCATCACTCTCTGTAGTTGTTAACGGCCTTTCGCAGAGCTCCACATCCCCATCCTAGAGCTAAAGCTGACAGTTGAGGTAGGCAATAAAGTCTGTTCCTGACTCTAAAATGCTATAGAAAGGCTGGAATAGAGTAGCGATCCATCGAACAACTTTTGCTTCCTCGTGCATTAATTAGAGCACGTGCCCAAGCTCTGACAATACAATCTTCTTGCTTAGCATTGAAGAATCGATCAAGGCCCAATCTTGCCCCAGCACGTTAGTCACGATGCCCTTCCAAAGCACCTTTTCTAGATTACTAACTAAATTTTCTTCAGCTATAGAATTTTATATCACTATTTCCTTATCACCATTTCCTTATCAACTCTAATAGCCTTTTACAAGGCTAACCACCATTACTTGTTGATGACTGTCCCCGTCAACTTCCGCTTCACCAGTTCACAAATCTAAACCGCGCCGCAAGCAGATCTCCAAAATATCTAATGCCATTCTCTGCATATCAGGTTTTATGTCAGAGTGACCTTCTCCATGAGATATGCTTTAACAAAAACTAAGGATTGCCTCACTCTCAGTGGTCTTTCAGTACGCCAGACGCCAACCCGGAATTTTTGAGTGCCCTTCCTATTGGCAGACAGTCGTTGAACCTACACTGAGTTCATCCATTCTTTTCACAAGTCATATTTTTATTCCTGCTGAGTTTCTACCAACCCTCCTTACCAGGCTAGCCCGGTGGGTGTGCTGGTTTAGTTGATGACTCGACAGTGCAACATGTCATGCTGGATTTTATGCTACCAGTGATGAGGGTAAGTGATCTGAGCAAGTGACCTGACACAAAATACAAAACACACACACACACA
>NC_068985.1:72826518-72827860 GCF_001194135.2 Octopus bimaculoides
TCTTTAATCATTTCACAACTGGAGAAGATTGGAAGAAGCCCTTTCTGCAATATGGACATATATTTATTTGTGTCAATGTTTCCCCCACACTCCGCCAGCTCTAAATGATCATTGCTCCAAATTTCTCCCCTGACCATCACAGAATAGCTGCCGTGTTTCATTGTTGACTGAAATCTTTTCACGTCAAATTCTTGACCACAGAGTCTCCAGACCCACACTCGGCCACTGTCAGAAAATACAGCAAATCTGGACTCATTGGAGAATATGACAGTGTCCCAAAATGCTAGTGGCCTCATCACCATCTCACTGGCCCAATCTTTTCTCTGCTTGATATTGACTGGTCAAAGAAGTGACATCCTTCTTGTTGCTCTGCCATAGTAACCAAGTTTGTGGAGATACTTGACAGCTGTTCTGGGACTGACATCAACGTGTTCTGCTATGTCAGAGGCCTTGCAACGAGGATTATCCTCCACACTTCTCTTAACAAAGAGAAGGGTCCTGTCAGAGAGCCCTGGTCAACCTGGGTGAGGTGATGTGGACTCCATCGCCTCTCTGATGAATTGCACAATCTATTAACTGTAGAAAGTGAGATCCCAAGATTTTCTGCGATTTTACGCTGACTTCAGATTGGCCCACAATATGGCCTTTTTAAAATTGACTGTGGTGTCTATTTACTTCTGTCATGCCTGCGTATACGTAATGATTTCGCTTGGGCATCGCAATGCATATAACCTGTTGGGCATTAAATGTCGAAATAGCTTTAAACTCGTAATAACAATTTACTCGACTGGCAGTGAATTCTGTACTGAAAGGCTTTTAGTCATTTATGTAGTATTTTTATATACGCCCAATATTATTCATAAATCTGTCTGTTTGTCTGTCTGTCTATATATATACACATAATTGTTTGTGGAGATATACATATGCATAATATGCATCTCTATCTCTCTCTCTCTCTCTCTCTGTATATATATATATATATATATATATATATAATCTAATTGTTACTAGGGTGCAAGACAGTACTGGCATTGCTAGAAATATGAGTCAAAGAACTCTTAGCCACGAACAAAGCACAGTTTCAATTCACTGACAAGGCACACAACCTCTCATAGCAAGTGAGGGCGCCATATGAACCGGTCGATTTCGGAAAGAATTAATCCTCATCGGTGACGCTACTCCATTGCAGATGGGTAAGCCGAGATCCTAGAAACTGTTCTCTGTTTGATGGTAAGAGTTCTTTTACTCTTATTTCTAGCAATACAGGTGCAAACTTGCACCCTAGTCACTTCAGTGATTTTGTCTTTTAGTTCTAATTTGCGTTTAGCCACCTTAATAATTA
>NC_068985.1:72828000-72829386 GCF_001194135.2 Octopus bimaculoides
AGTGTGTAAAAAAATTCATAAGGGAAATTTCTATTCCCAAGAATATAATTATTCGTTTATATTTATATAAGGGCATTACTACAGAATAATGCCAATGCTCTTATATAAATTTTATTTGACAAATTCGAGAAAGGAATAATAATGAAGAAATAAAGGAAATAATGAAGGGAATGAGGAAGAAATAAAGGAATAATAATAAAGAAATAAAAAGATTTTTTTCCCAAAATCCTGAAGACTTTTTTTTTCAGTATATATATAAGCCTGTTTCTAACCTTTTCTTATTATTATCAGAGAATGTATATATGTATTTTAATACTTTTGTGACAACCTGTAATTAACACTACAAAGCTTATATAAAGCTTTATATTTTACTTTTGACAATCTTTTTTCTAAAAATGTGAAACCGGTTAAGTGAATAAACATCTTTAAAATTGCATTTTCAAACCTTCTTTCATATATATATATAGGCTGCATGGTTCCGGGTTCAGTCCCATTGGAGACACCTTGAGCAAGTGTCTTCTACTATAGCTTCGGGCCAACAAAAGCTTTGTGAGTGGATTTGGTAGGCAGAAACTGAAAGAAGTCCGTCGTATATATGTATATGTATATATCTATGTGTGCCTTTGTGTCTGTGTTTGTCCTCCAACTACGGCTTGCCAGTCGGTGTTGGTGTGTTTACGTCGCCGTAACTTAGCGGGATCGGTAGAATAAATACCAGGCTTTTAAAAAATAACTCCTGAGGTCGATTTCTTCGACTAAAACTCTTGAGGGTGTTACCCCAGTATGGCCACAGTCAAATGACTGGAACAAGTAAAAGAATAAAAGATATAACACCACGATGCCTGGTCTTTGAACATTCAGATTTCAGTTTACCTGGAAAGAAACAGTACGGTTTTTAATAAGAAGATTTGAAATTAATGCATGCAAAATTTCACAGCTCTAGTATCACTTATTTATAGTGATTCTATGAACGTTTCAGCCCATCCCCGTTCATACATACATACATACATACATACATACATACATACATACATACATACATACATACATACATACATACATACATACACACATACACACACACATACACACGCACATATAGTCTTTTATTCTTTTACTTGTTTCATTCATTTGACTGCGACCATGCTGGAGCACGACCTTAACGGGTTTTAGTCGAAGAAATTGTCCCCAGGACTTATTCTTTGTAAGCCTAGTATTTATTCTATCGGTCTCATTTGCCGAACTGCTAAGTTACTGGGACGTAAACACACCAACATTGGTTGTCAAGTGATGGTGGTGGTGGTGGTGGTGGGACAAACACAGACACAAAGACTCACAAATAAATATATACATGCATATGTGTGTGTGTGTGCATATATATATATA
>NC_068985.1:72831925-72833454 GCF_001194135.2 Octopus bimaculoides
ATATATATATATATATATATATATATATATATATACACACGACGGGCTTCTTTCAGTTTCCGTCTACCAAATCCACTCACAAGGCTTTGGTCGGCCCGAGGCTATAGTAGAAGACACTTGCCCAAGGTGCCACGCAGTGGGAATGAACCCGGAACCATGTGGTCGGTAAGCAAGCTACTTAATTTCATGAAATTTGCCATTAAGGTAAGCTACTTACCACACAGCCACTCCTACGCCTATGACTAAAATTGTTCTTTTTTTTTGTGGTACATGATTATTTCTAGTTAACATAGGGAATTTTCCCTTCAAAATATACGTTAAATCAACTGATATTTCATTACTTTAGTCAGTTTAAGACACATCATAGAGCATAGCCCACTCAGTCCTAACTCACAATCACGCACCTACCTACCTGAATACATGCAACACACACACACATACCTAGGCATTCTCTCCATCCCGCACTATAGAAATATAAGAACACATGCAACGCATATTATTCAAGCACACACACACACACACACACACACACACACACACACACAAGCATACACACACAACACACACACAAAGATTCATCGTAATTTTTTTGATACAATCTAAATTTGTCAAATATTTTGACTCTCACCATACAATAAAACAACATTGTGAATAGGATTGTTAGCGGACCGTGGAATGCTAACTAAATATAAAGTTTCTCGCCTTTTAAAATTTGGAACATTTTGATATTGTGTGCCAACAGTCGTTTTTTTTTTTCACGAAAATATACAATCAACAACAAAAGCCAAGCTACAAAATTCTGTGGTTTTATATTTTTAATGATATCATACATAAAATCCGTGATGTTTGATCTGTTTAGCTCTAAAACATCTATTGTTAATAAGTTTAGGCTTTTCATAGACTACGCTCTTTTATCGTAGTTCTGTTTTGATTATTTTTCTTTTTTAGACAGGCCACAATCAATCCTGTTTTACTATTTTGAAATAAATTTACTGAGGAATATAAAACAGCCATCATGTAAGTTCCGTATTCTCGACAGACCAAATGGTGAATGCGTTGCTTCGAAAATTGGCGAAAAAGATGCGCTGAAAGAGCCAGTTACCTTGTGGGGCTTGTTCATGCGTATAAACATCTCTACTTTTGTCAAACCTAGTAGGGAGGTAGTTTGGGTTCCCAAAACGTCGGACGTTTCCAAGCTATGGACTGGAAAGTAACCTGTGATAGAGCAGCTTTATAAGCTTGCGATCCTCGGCACATCGGAGAAAAAACAACGTCTGATACCGATTTCACTAGGTTGTCGCAGGAAAAAATATCAGTGTTAAGTCGCATCCCAGTTAAAGGACTTGTCTTGGAACAGGAAGGCTTTGCCTAATCTGTTGGTTTCTAACCCCGCCGATTTAAATTGCGACGGAAAACCACATTTGACGATATTGTAGCAGAAGAATGTTCACAGTTTGGCTCTTTACCTTTAAGCACCCACATTTTGACTCATCACGTGATGGCCTGGTCCCTCTAATTTTACGTGGGCT
>NC_068985.1:72833719-72834828 GCF_001194135.2 Octopus bimaculoides
GAGCGAAAACACCTAAAGCTCCACGAGGCTCCGGCAGGGGATGGTGGCGAACCCTACTGTACTCTTTCACCACAACTTTCTCTCACTCTTACTTCCTGATTCTGTTGTGCCTGTAATTCAAAGGGTCAGCCTTGTCATACTGTGTCACGTTGAATATCCCCGAGAACTACGTTAAGGGTACACGTGTCTGTGGAGTGCTCAGCCACTTGCACGTTAATTTCACGAGCAGGCTGTTCCGTTGATCGGATCAACTGGAACCCTCCACGTCGTAAGCGACGGAGTGCCAACAACAATCGCATACATAATCATTATGTACCAACTGCATGTTAAACCATTGTGTATATATTCTTTCAAGATGTATTTCAACAGCTTTGCTATGTCAATGCTTTGTAACGGGTTGAATTTAATCCTGGCTTCCTTGTCCTTTTATCTATACACGCAGCCTTACTCAAACCTGCTTTATCTACCAGCACAACTTCAGCCGTTAAAATGTCATCGTGGGCAGTATGCCAAGGGAAGCGACCGATGTTGAGACGGCATGACAACGATTGGAGTCCATAAACGGCTACTGTAGACCTGCATAGGTGTCTTCGAGACCCGAAGGCCAAGTAGAATGAAACACCGATTTGTAGACAGGCGTTACCAAGCTGGGTACCGGTTGAAAAACAACAATATTGTAAACTTCGAAGAGCATTTCTTTAGGTTTGAAAAAAATTATTGTATTCAAGCGGTTCCAATTGATTCTGCTTAATTTCATAGTTTCAGTGATTGAAATTCTCAAGCAATTAATCGGAATATGCAATAAACCGAATTCACTAAACAGGCGATAGATCACTAGACTTCGCTATCTGATTAGCAGTTAAATATGTTATGTTACACATGACTAGGTTATAAAATGAAACAAAAATACGTCCCTTTACTGACAGTACGTTCTATTGAAGTGCAAATTATTATGCGCGCGCGCACACACACACATACACACATATAAATTCATCAAGGCAGTCTAATGACTGAAACAGGGCAAAGGAAATAAATATATGTAATATACGTATGTAATCTCTCTCTCTCTCTCTCTCTCTCTCTCTCTCTCTCTCTCTCTCTCTATATAT
>NC_068985.1:72835037-72835957 GCF_001194135.2 Octopus bimaculoides
ATATATATAGAACTGAGAATGTGTGTCTGTGTTTCTGTAGGTGTGCATCACTAAAACTCAAGAACTACCCAACCGGTTTCATTCAAATTTTACACCTGTCTTACTTAGAGTCAATGGGGTGTCATGGGCCCCAAACATTTTCAATTTTTTGCCTAATGCGAGCCCGGATCAATCTCTTGTTTCTTAGGCTGTATCGGTATTACGTGTCAATAGTGAAACAATAACATCTCTATTGTAATGTGATATAATACTTTCACTATGTAATTACATACATGTTTGTATATGTGTGTGTGTGCGTGTGTGTGTGTGTGTATATATATATATAAAACAATTAGGTTGACGCATATACCACAGTTAGGTCTTCTGCATTTCTTTATGACGTCTTCAGTGTTGTTGTCGAGCGTACTTGGGCTTGTGTTAGGAGACTTTTCATAGATCACTACTATTACTACCACAACAGGTCACTTATAGGTCACTTGACCATTTAAGATTCTTCTTCTTCTTCTTCTTCTTCTTCTTCTTCTTCTTCTTCTTCTTCTTCACCGCCTCCTTCCTCTGCTACTTCTGCTGCTTAAACAGTCAAAACCAAGAACTCATACAAAATATTAGGACTGCTACTACCTGCTACCGGCTACCAAGCCCTCACAAGAGTAAAAAAGAGAGGTGGACTGACAGAAAAAAGGGAAAATGTCTCTTGCATTTGAAAACGCCAGTGTTTTAATGGTGGCAGCTGATGAAAGATATGTTCTCGATGTAGCCTGCGTGTTTTTTGTACCTTGTTTATCATTTTGTTCATGTTTTTTTGCAACGTCATGTACCCAGATATGTATCTATATGTACATATAGATGAAGGTATGTACATACATGTACATATATATGCATATACTCATATATTGTACATATATATATATATATATATA
>NC_068985.1:72837543-72838434 GCF_001194135.2 Octopus bimaculoides
ATATGTATGTATGTACACATACGTATGTATATATGCATATATATATATATATTATATTATATATCCAAGAAATTAGGGGTTGTGAATCCAACCCACTAAGGGATAAAATCTATCAAATATACTGCTGGAAGAATACCCAGTTGTTATTACACTAGTGTTTTTTTCATTGCATGGTCATTACATTACCAAGTGCAATAAATGGGTGCGGGTAAAAAGTTATTTTACCATTAATTTATATAGCAATAAGAAAATGGAGGGGATTAATAGGTGGTATTCATCAACTTGCAGACATTGTATTATGTCAATTTACTTGCTTATTTACTTACTAAAAGGACAATGATAAAAAAAATACAAACACATGTGACATTATGTCATATCAGCAATTATAAAAATGACATATAGTGACATAAAATGGGATAATATCTTACAGCTATTTCCGTCCAGAGGTGACATGCCTCATTCTATCATTATCACTCCAGTAGACTGAAGTAAGTAATAGATGAAATAGAGGTACATGGATGATTCTCTGGGCCTCTTCAGAGATTTTATAAAGTTCATATATATATATATTATATACATAGTGAAAGTATCAATAATGAACTATTAAAACTGAAAGTATTATCTCACATTACAATAGATTTGTTGTTATTTCATTATGACACGTAATACTGAAATAGTGTAAGAGATAAGAGATTGCTCGGGGCTCACATTAGGCAAGAAGTAAAAAAAAATTTGGGTCCATGACAGTGCTTGGATCCTAAGTAAAGCATGTGTAAAATTTGAATGAAATCGGTTAGGTAGTTCTCGTGTTTTAGTGATGCGCACATACATACAGACACGCATTTTCTGTTATATGTATATATATATATACACACACACATTTATATATAT
>NC_068985.1:72838534-72839698 GCF_001194135.2 Octopus bimaculoides
GGATCCATTGTGGTTTTGTTCTAGTGTACGAGCGTTAGTGTTAGAAGAACATATATTAATGTCCACGTTGGGTGTATGTGTGGGTCAGGTGCTGGCGCTAGCGTAGTTATGGTTGCTTAGGTTTTGGTAATAGAGCGAGAGTTTATGTTTGTTAGAAGCTGCTATAATAGATTCAAAGTTAGGAATGGTAGAATACGATAATTTTAAAGTGGATCTGTTGAATATAGAGTGGTATTTGTGTTGTCGTGGGAAGTTAGAATCTAGTATTCTGATTTGGCAGTTTCTACAGTTGGATGCCCTTCCTAACGTCAACCACTCCAAGAGTGTAGTGGGTGCTTTTACGTGCCACCGGCATGAGGGCTAGTCAGGTGGGTACTGGCAACGGCCACGCTCGAAATGGTGTATTTTACGTGCCACCTGCACAGGGCCAGTCCAGGGGCACTGGCAACGATCTCGTTCAGATGTCTTATTGGCAAAGGCCACGCTCGAAATGGTGTATTACATGTCACCTGCACAGGAGCCAGTCCATCGGCACTGGCAATGATCTCGCTCGAATGTCTTTTCACGTGCCACTGGCACAGGTGCCAGGAAGGCAGCGTTGGTAACGATCCACGGCTACGCTCGAAATGGTGTATTTTACGTGTCACCTGCACAGGAGCCAGTCCATCGGCACTGGCAACATGATATAAAAACATACATATATATTCACTTTTACACTTTTCAGTCATTTGACTGCCCCATGCTGGAGCATCACCTTTAGTTGAAGAAATCGACCCCAGGACTCATTCTTTGTAAGCCTAGTACTTATTTAATTATTCACTTTTGCCAAACCACTAAGTTCAGGAACATAAACACACCAGCATCAGTTGTCAAGCGACGGTGGGGGAACAAACACAGGCACAAAGATACACACACATAGATATATATATATACATATATATACACACACAACAGGCTTCTTTCAGTTTCTGTCTACCAAATCCGCTCACAAGGCTTTGGTCAGTCTGAGGCTATAGTAGAAGACACTTTGCCCACTAAGGGCTGACTCGCAAATTTGCAAGCCTCCTCAGGGGTGTCAAATAGCAACCACACTGTTGCATATTTGACAACCACTGGAAATGAATTTAATAGTTGGCAAATATTCTGCCAACTCTTTTTCAATTT
>NC_068985.1:72839761-72844972 GCF_001194135.2 Octopus bimaculoides
TTTCAATTTGAGTCTTTTGAAAGAAGACGATGATGTCGAATGACTTTGAGTAAGTCCTTAACACCACCGTCCTCTCTTCAAAGTCTTTCATCCACTGTTTGGGTGGGACAATCTCCCACTCCAACACAGTGTTATTTGTCTTTTTTGCCATGTTTTTCTTTGGAAAAAAGATCACAGAGTTAAAAAGAAAAAAATGCAGGAAGGAAGGAAGACAAGACACAGTTCCAAAACACAGCAAGCTATTCTGGCCGTCCTGGTACTCCTGGCCAACTCGGTAATCCTCATGGTAAGGGCACAAAACAGTCACACAAAAGTGGTAAAAAATAAGCACAATTATAATAGGAGGGATATGCCCCCAAAACACACTTCTCACTGCTAAGTGAGACTTTAAACACAACTACAGGCAGACAAATGCATGGAACTCAGTGGAGATTTCTTGTTTGACAAAAATAAATAAACACAACCAACAAACCCCCACTGAATCCCAAAAAACAAATGTCTTACTTGATAGTTGTGCTTCACTTTTTCAATAATTCACGATGTTGGTATACAGCGACGTGACTCCTAGCAGTACAAAGAAAACACTGACCAATGCATGCGCAGGGAAGCAAGCTTCTTACCACAGAGCTTCGCCCGCACCAATATATGTATATATGTGTGCGTGTGTATGTGTGTGCATGTATATATATATATATATACATACATACATATACAGCACTCTGTCGGTTATGACAATGAGGGTTCCAGCTGACCCAATCAACAGAACAGCCTGCTCGTGAAATTAACGTTCAAGTGGCTGAGCATTCCACAGACACATGCACCCCTTAACATAGTTCTCGGGGAGATTCAGCGTGACACAGAGTGTGACAAGGCTGGCCCTTTGAAATACAGGTACCACAGAAACAGGAAGAAAGAGTGAGAGAAAGTTATGGTGAAAGAGTACAGCAGGGTTCGCCACCACTCCCTGCTAGAGCTTCGTGGAGCTTTAAGTGTTTTTGCTCAATAAACACTCACAACACCCAGTCTGGGAATCGAAAGTATGATCCTGTGACCGCTAGTCCACTGCCCTAAACACTGGGCCATTGCGCCTCCACAAATATATGTGTGTGTGTCTGTGTGTGCATCGTGGCTTATTTTTTCGACCAAAGGTGGTGTTCCAGCATGGCCACAGTCACATGACTGAAACAAGTAAAATAAAAAAACTATGCCATTTTAATCCCGAGCAAGGCCATATATATATATATATATATATATATACATATATATATACATATATATATACATATATATATAGAGAGAGAGAGAGAGAGAGAAATTTGTTTTAAATCTCTGAGCAAGAGATATACAGTAACAGTACCGAATAGTAATGTTTATTTTCCAACAGAATGTGGCAGTCCTATAAAGGACAAAATTACTGTTGTTTTAGTCCCAGGAAAACATCTTTTCCAGCTGCTGGCTATTGACACAGTTTGTGTTCATGTAGCATTTGCATTTGCAAGGGAGGTCATTGCTCCCATCTTTAGCTTTACATAATATTCACAGACCTAGGTTTCCGGGTAGTTACCTGTCCTCAATGTGAGACAATCACCAGCTAGTGATGAAAGCTCTCTCCACTTGCAAATACTATATATTCTTTAAGCAACACACAGTCGCTGATCTCATATAGAGAAAAACAACTTGTCTTAAATCTCTGAGCAAGAGATATACAGCAACAGTACCAAATAGTAAAGTTTATTTGCCAATAGAATGTGGCAGTCCTATAAAGGATGATGTTACTATTGCTTTAGTCCCAGAAAAACATCTTTTCCAGCTGGCTATCAACACACAGTTTGTGTCCATATGGCATTTGCAAGGGAGGTCATCGCTCCCATCTCTAGCGTTACATGATACTCACAGACCTAGGTTTCTGGGTGGTTACCCATCCTCAGTGTGAGACAACCACCAGCTAGTGATGAAAGCTCTCTCTCCATGCAGTAGGATGGCTGAAACCATGTGGTTGCAAAGAGGAGAACATCATAACCACACATTAGTGTCTGCAACTATGTCATATCTAGAGAAAATGTAGAAACACTGATTATGAATATTAACAATTTTCATCATCTTCCTTCTAAGGGATGTTTAAAACATAAAAGCAAGCAAAATTTTAATTATCTTCCTTGCTTACTGTTTCTTAGTTTCCCTCAACCATGTGTATGAGCGTATACCTGCATTGTATTTAGAAACAACAAAACAAACACCCACGGAACCATATATATATATACTGCTATTCACTACTTCACAAGGAAGAAATGTACGACATTCTGAGAAATAGCAGACATATTTTCCTCAAACCACAAAACCCATTGTCTATAAAAAAAAAAGGATATAGAAAGATAAACAGATGAAATGGCATAGCAGGGTCAATTTTCTCTCTCTTCCTCTCTCTCTCTCTCTTTGGATGAGTGGACTAGAGAAAGAGGTGTGTCTGAGTGTGTATGTTTATCCCCTCCCATCACAGCTATATGAATGGAGTTGGTTTGTTTTCATCCTTTAACTTAACAATTCAGTAAAAAGAGACTGACTAAGTACTTGGCTTTAAAAAAAAGTACTGGGGCCCCGATATATTTAATTAAACTCTTCAGGGCAGTGCCCTTGAATGGCTGGAGTCCAATGGCTGAAACAAGTAAAAGAAAGATGCATCTTGGAAGAGTGCAACAGAGGATGAGGAAACAAATGGTGTGACATTAAACTCTCTTCTCTCAATCTCCCTTTAATCTTTCTTTCTCTCTCTCTCTCTCTCTCTGACATGGTTGAATGGACAGAGATAACAAATAAGAGACACACGTTAAGAGCAAGACAAAGAGAGAGGAGGAGGAGAATGATGGCAATGAAAGGAGTGATACATCTGTACAAAACTAATTTTCTTCCTCCTTCAGTCTCTCTTTAACCTATCTCTCTCTCTCTCTCTCTGAAATAATAAGAGAGAGAGAGAGAGAGCATGAGACACGTCAAGAAGCAGAGAGAGAGAGAAAGAGAGGAGAATGGTAGTGATGGCAACTTGATAACTTGATCAAAACAGAGGTCAAACTCTTCTTTTTTTTTTTTGTATTGAGCAAAGACAGATCCTCCCACTCCCACCCTATCACTGAAATCATAAACTAACTGAAAATATCCCAGATTTATATTCACAACAAAAATAAATAACATCCAAATTAATGTTTATTTTGGATTCTGAAGACCAGTCATCCATCCATCTATAATGCATCTATTGATACATATGTAGGTTACAGGATATTCTTCTATTTGTTTCAGTCATTTGACTGCGGCCATGCTAGAGCACTGCCTTTAGTTGAACAAATTGACTCCAGGACATTCTTTGTAAGCCTAGTACTTATTCTATCAGTCACTTTGCCGAGCCGCTAAGTTACGGGGATGTGAACACACCAACAATGGTTGTCAAGTGATGGTGGGGGGACAAACACAGACACACACACAGATATATATATATACATATATATATATATATATATACATCATCATCATTTAACGTCCATTTTCTATGCTGGCATGTGTTGGACAGTTTGACTGAGGTCTGGAGAGCCAGCAGCTGCACCAGGCTCCAATCTGATCTGGCAATGTTTCTACAGCTGGATGCCCTTCCTAATGCCAACCACTCTGAGAATGTAGTGGATGCTTTTTGCATGCCACCGGCACAGGAGCCAGTCAGGCAGGCCTGGCATTGATCGCGTTTAGATAGTGCTTTTTATGTGCCACCGGCACAGGGGCCAGTCACTGGGTACTGGCATCGGCCAGCCAGGGGACACTGTCATCATCATCATCATCATCATCATCATCATCATCGTTTAACGTCCGCTTTCCATGCTAGCATGGGTTGGACGATTTGACTGAGGATTGGTGAAACCAGATGGCTACACCAGGCTCCAATCTGATTTGGCAGAGTTTCTACAGTTGGATGCCCTTCCTAACACCAACCACTCAGAGAGTGTAGTGGGTGCTTTTACGTGTCACCCACACGAAGGCCAGTCAGTGTATGTGTTTGTCCCCCCAACATTGCTTGACAACTGATGCTGGTGTGTTTATGTCCCCGTAACTTAGCGGTTCGGCAAAAAGAGACCGATAGAATAAGTACTAGGCTTACAAAGAATAAGTCCTGGGGTCGATTTGCTTGACTAAAAGGTGGTGCCCCAGCATGGCCGCAGTCAAATGACTGAAACAAGTAAAAGAGTAAAAGAGAACGCTCAGGCTGAGCCTATCTCTTAAATTTTGAGAAATGATCTCTGACAGTGAAGAGGTTCCAACTTAAAACTGTTTATAAATATCAATTGTAGGTAAAACTGGGATCAGGAATCATTTTAAGATATTTGTCAAGTCCGAAGTTTTTTGTGTGAAGAGGCATGGTCTCACAATTACAGATTTCTTTTGGCATTATGCTAATCATTTTCAGACCTCTGATTTGAAATGAATTTTCTCTCAGGGGCTAGGCTTTATTCTTTGAGCAACTGGTGTTCAATGGAAGAATTTTGCACAATTTTCTTTCTCACTCATCATTGTTCTACAATTATACTTTTTGTCATGTTTGGTTCTAGGTGTTGCAAGATTCTCCAAAAATATAGAATGCCACATATCTTTCTTCTTTGTGTTACTGAGTACATCTTTCAATCATTTCCATTAATCTTTGCCTTCCAGAAAATGGATTATAGATGTCACTAATCTCTGCACAGTTTGAAAATTACTATATATTTTTTTTTAATGTTAGAATTATTAACACTGAGTTGTATTCTATAAGGGATAGAATTATACTTTGGTAAAACATCATTCTTGTGATTCTTCTTGATTAAAGGATTTTAACTACCATGATGATGGTAGTGATGACGATAATTGTGGAGAAGTTGTATGACACCCATAACTGTGTGCAACTGTACATACACACAGAAATACGTATTGTTATGATCGGCCATTATTATGATTGACCGTTGACTGAACACTATTCAATTTTTTTTCTCCGTGTTTTTCTCCTTGTCTCCGTATTCTTTCTGTTGAAGAGCGTAGCTCGAAACGTCAAAGACTTTCCGTATTCCCGAGCGTCATACTAATATATACTTTTGTTATTTACACCACCTGTCCGCGTCTGTTGTTATTATTTGTATATTCTCTCCTATAGATAGATATATATATATATATATATATATATATATATATAAGCAATGTTAA
>NC_068985.1:72846104-72851846 GCF_001194135.2 Octopus bimaculoides
GTATGCGTATGTTTTTGTGCATGCGTGTGTGTGTATGTGTGTGGATGTGCGTGTGGGGGGGATTGTGATGTGTGTGGGGTTGTGAGTGTTAGGTACGGGTGCGTGTGTGTGTATGCGCGTGTGTTTATGTGTGTTCGTGTGCGTGTGTATGCGCGTGTGTGTATATTTTTTGTGCGTGCGTGTCTGTGTATATTGTATATGTTTTCGTGCGTGCGTGTGTGTTGTGTATGTGAGTGAGTATTGTGTATGTGAGAGGTGTGTGTGCGTGTGTGCTATATATATATATATAAGCATATACACGGATGTGTGTGTAATAGATATACTCTCTACAGTCTATACAACTGCATCGTAAAAATTTGCATAAACTTAATCTTCACATGTGCAAGTGACAATGCAGATAAACAAAAAAGTGAGAGTACACATTCAGCTGTCAATGAATTAAATGCAACATGTGAAAATGCGCGCGCGAGTATATATGTGTGTATGTAGATAGATAGATAGATAGATAAGAGAGGGTTAAAAACAAAACAAGACACATTAAAGAATAAATATTTCCATCACAGTAAATTCCTACGACAGTGGAGAGAGCCGACGTGTGTTCGCTCCACATTACAGATATGACTGGTTGCGGAATCTGGATAAGGTAACGAAAGACCCCTATTATAATATACCTAAGAGACATGCACTGTTTTTTGTTGATAGGTCTGCTTTTATTTTAAGACTGACTTGAGGCTAAATAACAACTAGGCCAATAGAACTGAATAAAGAAGAAAACTTGAGTAAATCTGTCTTCAGTGGGTGTTTCCCAAGAATGAACTTGTAACTCAATATCAAGTACCCATATTAAGAAAGCTGACAAAAATTTTTTTGGTGTCATCTGCGAAGTTAACTAAATCACCATCTATCCTCATTTCGCATGATGTCTTCAATATTGTTTACTTTTTTGTAGTTGTATTTGTTTTATTAAAGCTGTCACGTAAAAACTGAACTTGGAATTCGCCTGTGACACATTACTGGCCATAACTTTTGTCGCTTGTCAGTATTTTATTCATTATTTACTAGTTACCCCCACCACTACACGCCCGGTTTATGTTTTGAGTTTACTTTTCATACGTTAATCTGAATTATATATGAAGATAGAAGGATATCTATAAGGAATAATTATCAAACACATGTAGAGATTTGTTTAAATGAATAAAACTTTAAAAAAAAACTTCCAGTAGATAGATTAAATATATCACAGTTTTGTATGAAGATGTGTTCGGACTGGCAAGTCTGTATACAAACTTTGTTATAGAGCATCGGCTATTAGACACCTTATATAAATACACATACATGTACTTGAATTAATGTTAACTCACACAGCCACTATCGATAAGCAAGTTAACTGGGGGTTTTTTTTAATTGTACGGCTTTGTTTTGCTGCATAAACAATTGAAATTGAGACATCTTCACTTACCATTGTGGTAGCGGTTGTTGATAAAAGTTCCTCCTTGAAAACATCAAATGTCACGTGACCAAACACGGATACGGAAATGTGATTTAATTTACACGGTGAACGATAGAAAGAAACGAAATATCTAATATGAGAAGTATGGAAGTACAAAACGGTCAGAATCAGTACAAGAATGTCAATGCAAATGAATTTATGTGTATTGAAACCGAAATAATTACATCATGAGATGAGTCATAATAGTTGTCTTGTACTTACATATATACACTATGAAAAGTTTTTATTTTCAACTGACACAATAATTACATATATAACACGTACGTATATGATACATAAATAATACAAAATCACATTAAAACACAAATCTAAAACCAAAAGAAACACAAATATGAGCAAAGAAAAAAAAAGAAACAAAGGAAGAAGGAAAAGAAAGAAAAGGAAACATCAATTCAACATCAAGTGCCTCAACTGGTCGCACACCACAAGTTTCGACAGAACCTACTGAAGCAAGCCAGTACGCTCGCAACATTACCACGAGGAATGGCGAGGCCCGGGCCTTGGAACAGCCAAGCACCTTCACGTGTATCGTCTGGCAGCCGTCAATGATGACAAGAACTTCGCTGTCAGCAGCCCAGTCTCTCCAAAACGTCTAGAACAGGCTGGAAGAAATGGTTCATTGACAAGTCACTATACTTAAGGATTTTGTTCCTTTCGGCTACGGAAGCAGTGATCTTCCCATTTATCGCAGCATCCACGATGTGGAAGGGAGCAAAGGAGTCACAGACTGTGGATTCCCAGATGAGGGGCTCTTACCCAAGGACAAAGAGTAAGACCATCTAGTCTCTTCCCATCACTTCTGGATAACCCTGCCAGCTCCAGACCTTAATAATTAAGTTTAGCTCGGTGTGAGGAGCGAAACAACCAGCATTTAAGCGGTAAGACAAACCATGAAAGCCTGTGGAGTCGAGGGTCTACCACAGGGACATCTCAGAGCCCCACAGACGTCGGCTCCTACTCCGAGTGCAATGGAGATGTGGAGTTCATCCCGATTGAGCAGACCTCCAATGTTGGTCACAGGCAGGGCATCAATCCAGTCCCACGAAAATTTCGCACTTACAGAAAGTAGACGATATCTTGAAAATTGATCAGATTGATCAAAGAGATAGTTGAAAATAGCACCTGAGTGCACATTGTCCTATATTCTCTGCTTCCGTCTATCCGCAGGTGTATTAGAAACTGACAAACCCAGCTATCTCCAGTATAGCAGAGCTTCATCCATCTCCCTGTCAGAACTAGTCCATGTTGGAAAAGAGAGGCTGTTGCCGACCAAAGGGGAACAAGCGTGACACTATTATTATGTATGTACGAACCAGGATACAATTACACCCCATATTCAGGCCAAACAGAAAAAAAAAATTCGGAAAATAAAAAGTTAGACACAGAAAATGTTAACAAAATAACAATAGTGACAATTTAATTGCCAATTAATAGTCAATCAAGATTTTTGAGAGGTACGATCTTCTTAAATTTGTCCTCTGCTGTCAAGTGCTCACAGCTCTACCAATCGGGCAGAACAATCGGTGGAAATTCACATTGGCATTTCATAGAGGGCTAGTGGCGGGCAAAAAGATGACGTTCTCAGGATAACTGAACGTCAATGAAAACCAACTGGTTAATTTGTCCCAGAGGATTTTAGGGCCGGTACCCATGGATAATTTTTAGAAATCTCTGGCCTGGTGGTACTACCTGGGAACATCACTAGTTCAAGATAATCTTCACCGGCACAGAATTTCAGTAAGCCGAGTCTGTCCGAGATGCTTGCAGAGCGACAAAACTCTTCTGCATACACTTGTCCAGTGACCAAGGAATGCTGACTTGTGGAGTTATGTCGAACACCTGTTGTCACGTGTGTATGTGTGGGGGGATCTGGTTATCAACTAAGTCTACTGTGAATATTATCCCGTTACCTTCCTTTGGTCGGGAAGGACAGACAGATTTTATCTACCTGATGGCTTCGGCGAAAGAGGTTGCTTGGTGGACCAAATTGAAAGGGCTGAATGCACTATTTCCCCTTTTACCAAGCCCTTATCAGCATTTTCAAGTTTATTTTGAAAAGGAAAGTGAAGGTGAAGGAGGAAATGCTGCCTCCAAGTAAAATTTGTTGAAAGGTGAATGAAAGTGGAGAGCATGGTCCGAATGAATGTCTGGGTGTAAGCATGCACGTGTAGACTGGAGGAGGACAACTGGGAGCGAGTACTTTCCTTGGTAGTCAGGGTGACCTTGATTTTATAAGGTTTGCCGTCAGAAGTCTCGCCCCTTTTTGAAGAACTATCCATTGTTTGATTTTTTTTTGTCTTTGCTTCTGTTATTTTACTATTTAAACGATTTTATATAATCCAACATTGTATTGTCCTATACCGTCCCTCTCCCAATGGTGGTTAATAAGGAAAAGATTATTATTAATATTAGTTCAGATTATACCTCAATCACTTTGTCTTTCCTCTTCTTCGCGATCACTAAGGTAGTACCAGTTAAACACTTGGATCAATGTAATCGGCTAATCACCTTCCCTTAAAATTGCTGGCCTTATACTCTCCACTCCACCCCCAAAATATAATACTATTCTGCTTGTTCCTGCGTTCCGGCCTGTTTAGAAAGGAGACAAAGAAAGAAGCGAAACGGGATTAACTGAATCAGTGAAAAAATAGAAAAGAAAACACTAAAGAGAGAGAGAGGGGGGGGGGGATATATGTTATTGGAGAGAGTGAGAGAAGGGAAAAGGTCTATATTATTCTACATCAGTGTGTTAAAACCGCAGGCACAATCGAAATGTTAAACATAATGAAACAATGTCTAGCGTGGATAATGTTGACATCATTTTATTAATTGAACTGATTCATTGATCCAATAACTATGACATACCTCTGTGCCGTAAATAACAACAACACACGTTCTGTGCACATAACTTCACTTCAAAGTTTTATTCAGACACGTGACAAACGAACGCGGGCAATGAGTATACAATGTTCAATAAAGATTACTGGGAAGAAAAAAGGTTTTTTGAACAACTTGCCATGTTCCATGATAACTTTGAATAAATAGAAGTAAATCAAGCTACGAGATTTTATTTCCTCGGGCACTCGACGTAGAATACCATGACGAGCTACTGATAGGAAATCAGATGTCGAATTCATGTGCCTGGCTCTCTCGTGGCCGCAGTGGACCTTGTCGCGTCTCGAAGAAGCAGTTTGAGAAGAGAGACTGATCTGAGCGGGAATGCACGCTTAAATAGGCTCCTTAGCGAAGGCATTGTTTTCAGTCGTGTTTGTTTGTTCGTGAACAAGGTATCTCAAGAATCGCTGGTTAGATTTTGGAATCGATCTGGTACCGGACAAGGATTCTGGATCATTTGTTATATCTACTTTACTTTACTTGATTACAATCTTACGCTCACTTTCAAGTCTTACAAGTCTTTCTCAATTATCTCCCTTTAGGCTGTTTCCAAAGTTTTATTTTCGTTTCTCTATTATTAATTTTACTCGCGTCTCTGTCTTAGTAGAAACTGGTAGATAAAGAAATCAAACTACATAAACAAACGGCAACAAAACCGTTCAGAAATTAAATAACACTAACATATTTTTATAATATATATATTATATATTGTACATACATATTAACACTTTACAATATACTTGCATATATACATACATCTATTCATCGATCTAAAACAACAAGAATACTAAAGGAAGGCTGGAGTTTAAGAGAAGAGAAATCCAAAAGGTCTCATGCTATTCATTTAAAAATTCCTGAGTAGAACTTATTGCCTCCGCCTTTGAAATTATTTTGAATTGTGAATTTGTTAACTTTGGCTTGTATTAGATAAGGATAAACTATCTATTACTGTTACTAAATTTTCTATATTCCCCTTCATTATCTATGACCACCTTTGGGATCGATCAGTTACTGAACAATTGATCCGCCCGGAGTAGCGGTGATGTTCGACGAGCTGCCACCAGTGATCGAACTCAGGGATTTGGAACCGTTTATGAGGTATTAAAAAAAAAATTTTAAAAAATCTAAGAAAAAAAAGAACGAAAAAAAGTAAGTGTTTTTTTGTTATAAATATAATTTTAAAAAAAGAGAGAAAAGACAGATAATTAAGAATTACACAGAAAAAGTGAACGATGGTAAATTGTTTATATAAACGATTCAAATGGTACTACATGGTTATGGGGCCCATGCAGCCATTTCATTTCTTCATTATATAACATCTCATTGTCATTCGGTTT
>NC_068985.1:72853573-72856674 GCF_001194135.2 Octopus bimaculoides
AGAAGAAGGTGCCCAGAAATAATGGAAAACAAAGAAATGGAAACGCAAGAAGGCGTGATAGAAGAGAGGAAACAGTCACAGGAAGAGGAGCAGAAAGCTGATTTTGAGGAAGCTAAATCAAGGAAGAGAGAAAGGAGGAGCTCATCGCCGAAAGTCGAACAAGGGAAAAAATACAAATCACAGGATCAAATGGGATCACTGAGGAAAGAGGATAATAGCAGAACATTACCACAGAACCATACAGTCTCACAATCACAGACAGACAGACAGATACACAGATGCATAAACGCACAGATATACATACACTCGGAAGCGAAGAAGATAACGCAGAGTTGCAGAAACCTAAAAGCACAGAACCTGAAAACACAGACACGCAAACACAACATGCAGACTTAGAGTCACACAAACATGCAGAACTACAGACAGATGAACACACAGATATACAGTCACAAAGAAATATAGAAGAACAGATGCATGGTAGTACAGAATCACAAAAACAAAAAAGAACAGACATACAGACGCAGGAGGTACATAGGAACGGGATATATTTGATGACATATCGATACACACAAAAAATAGAGAAGAGATCCAAAATAAAAGACATTGTCAAAGTGGACCTCTCGGACCGTTGCGATAAGGAGGCGAGATGGATTTTAATAGAAAAAAGTATAAAAAATTAGAAGAGGCTTTCCCGAGAGATATAAACCCACTGGGGCCCGAGGTGAATTTCGAACCCAGCACTCCAGTGGTGAACTACGAGGAAATAAAAGATTATATAAAATGGTGAGTAGTTTTATTTTGGATAAATTATTGAGATAATTTTGAAAAGAACTCTCGAAGACTGTGAAAGGAACTATTAAGAACTGTTGAAATAATTGAAATAACGCGGCCGCCCCGGGGTGGGGCTGGGGTGGCCGTCCCATCATCATTGTTTAATTTCATTGTTCCATTCTATCATGTGTTAATTGTCCCATCTGTGTTTAGCCCCTTGTGGGTAATAAAGAAATTGGTATTTCGTCCGTCTCTACGTTCTGAGTTCAAATTCCACCAAGGACGGCTTTTCCTTTCATCTTTTCAGGGTCGATAAAATAAGTACCAGTTGAGCACTGGGGTCGATGTAACCGACTTACTTCCTCCACCGAATTTGCTGGCCTTCTGCCAAATTCGAAACCATTACCACTATTATTTAGGTGGCAATTTGGCAGAATCGTTAGCACACCGGACGAAATGCTTAGTAGCATTTCTCTCGTCTTGCTCTTAAACTGTGTCTCTTATTTGTTATCTCTGTTGATTCAACTATGTCAAAGTGGGAGAGAAAGAACATTGCCATTTTATAAGATCTTACCATGATAGAGTATTCTATAGGATAGTAGAGAGGGATAGCCTGGGTTGTCCACAGTTTAGAGTGGTCGGCTGCACAGACAACACATTTGTAATGTGTTCGGTTGACCTAGATAAACTTCATAGGTAGAGACCAGGTTACTGGAAGCTGAACGTATCATCTCGGCGCGCAAAGCTTACGGCGATCAGATCAGCGAATAGGTATACGGGCATTGACATGTCTTTCATCTGCAGATTAGATACCTGATACCAGACCTGTATTACCTCTATGAACAGAAAAAGAGAAAATATTCTCCTATGAGGTCATATTAATTTTCTTTCCTTTTACAGCCCCCTTTCCCCACATCATAGTCATAGACAACATGCAATTAAAACCCACAAATGCAAGGCCTCAGAATCTCTTGAGCTATCTTGGCTGTATCACATCTTTAATATAGCAAAAGAAGTGCGCCACAAAAGACTGGTTTTTTATTATAATATAATGAACACTTTTTATATATTATATATGCTGTTTGGTTGAAGCATACACAAGGTGTCTCAGAATTAACTATCTATTTCAGTGTAATCAGACAATTTTTTTAACATAAAAAGTCATTTTTATTTATGTTTACCATGTTTAATATGTGTTAAAAGTATATAAATTTTTAATGAGAATTTACAAAAATACAAAAGACGAAGACGGCTGTGTAAACAACGTGTGTACGTGCGTGCGCATGTTCCTTATGGATTCGAAAATTGAGTTGCTGAATTTGACGCATGAGGTATCAAAAGATCCAGCCATCTTTCGGCTACCAAATAAAGTATCGTTTTTGCACAACTCTTTTTTTACTACAAAAATAACCTCGAAAACGAAATCGGGTCACACAATTTTGAGGTCTTCAGCTAAGGGAGGCATCTCTGCTTGAACAATCTTAAAATACATGGAGTTTTACCAGGGAATGAAACTTCAAAAATGTACCGTCAACTTTATTAGTATTATTTAGTCGATAATCTTTTAATGTGAAATATCTCTGTATTTTGTATAGCCCAGAGTTGCCTTTGATGTAGGAGACCCATCGCATAGTTCTTTTTTATTTCTTCCTGAAATATTGTAAATCTATATCTTCTTTTTAGTGAAAAGGTGGGTTTTAAGAGAAATTTGGCTGCTATTTGTAGTAGCTCAAGTTACCACAGAGACACCTCAGTGTGTGTGTGTTTTGTTGTGGTGAAAAAATACTTTTTCTCGGAAGATTTTGCACAATGATTTTTAAAGAAATCTGAACATCTTTCTTATTATTAACCATTCAACCTCAAATTACAATTGTTAATTGTTGGAAGCCAAGTACACTGAGATGCACATATAATGTTATCGTATAGAGTGGAAGTCCAATACGAAGTTTTGAACTCATCTTGTGGTTAGTAATCCATTATCTTAAATTTGAATCCATTAAGTCTTTAAATATTATTTTACTGGGTTTAGTCTTTCGACTGTCACCATGATGGGTATCACCTTCAAAATTTTAATTGATCATACTGACCTCAGTACGTATTTTAATCTGGTATCTATTTTATAGAACTCTGCTTGATGAACTGCTAACTTTGAGACATAGTGGGACACAATACTCGATTTGACAACAAATGTAAACACACACACATATTAGGTGCAAGAATGACTGTGTGGTTGAGAAGTTTGCTTCCCAACCACATGGTTCCGCGTTCAATCCCTCTGCATGGTACCTTAAGCAAATCTAACTAGTGGCAAAATAAGAACAGCTATAACT
>NC_068985.1:72857173-72862543 GCF_001194135.2 Octopus bimaculoides
TATATATATATATATATATATATGTATATACAGAAAGTAAGCAATATGAGACCACATGTACGTAACTTGTTCGCCTTTGGAATGCGGGCGCACGCACGCGCACACACAAACACACATCTTGTACATTGGAGCTAGAAAAAAAAAAAAAAAAAAGCAGGTATCTTTTCTGTTTGGTTGGAAATTTTAAAGTTTATTGAAAATTTTAAAATTTGGTGTATTAACGTAGTTTTCCAAGCTGAATTTCAGGAGATATCTCACTTTTCCAAGAAAAAATATTTGTTAAAAAAGTTATAGAGGTTTAAAGTTTGATAATTTTCACCCAGTCATAAAACAGGATTTGGAAGCCGTCGTCTTGTGCGTGACGCGTTTTAATATGAAACTGTAAATAAATCAACTGCTTTACGCACGACATATAACCCCCTAATAGATTTATAGTTTTTGGAATATTCAGAAAAATTTTGTGAATTTATTTATTGATTTATGGCGAAAATGAATTTCAAGGCATTTATTAGCATATAAGACTTCATCATTACACTGAATACGAAACCAATTCAAACAGAAATTGAAGTGATTGAAAATTAGCAGCCAAACACAAAAGATTCAAAACAAGATTAAAGTGGAAAATTTTCATGGCACGCTCAAGTTAGAACGTGTGGTCGTTTGTATCGGCAAAAGAAGTTTCCCTTTTTCCCATTCAAACAACAAGGTGGTGAATTCTAACTTTTCGGACAGACTGTCTCATTGAGTTTTTGAGAATTCCATGTTTCCAGTATTACGAAATTCTGTACATTTAAAACAAACTAAGGCAGTATATAGAGTAACACCGCGCGAAAAAGTATTGCTAATCGCCACATGTTAGTAACTAAACACCACAGAGCAAAATATAGTTAAACAACACGTAATAGTGTGAATACTCTATGACAGTGTAGCTAAATACAACTTAGAAATGTATAAAGACATAACATGGAAGTGTGTAGTTAAGTACTTAGCTAAATGTCTGTGTCTCGTTAAACACCAGACTATCTCTAGTTAAACACGATACAGCAATGTGTAGTTATACATCATATGACAGTGTATATTTAAATACATGGCAGTTTCTAGCTAAACATGAAATGGCAACGTATAGTCAAACTTCACATGGTAGAATGTGGTTAAACGTGACATGGAAGTGTATAGCTAAACACCAGATGGAAATGTGTACAAACTACATGTTAGTATCCAGCTGAGCACCATATAATTGTGTAGTTAACATTTGTGAGCGTGCAGTTAAACGCTATATGGCAGAGTATAGCTAACCATCAACTCGATGCATGTAGTTGACACAATCGTATTTAGTTACGGCCCTTTATAATCAAATTTCTGATCCCAACTTAGATCAACGTCGGGATCTATTTTAAAACGGGGGCCACATTTTTCATTAATGTTTTACGTAGTGTTTTTGGTACCGAAAGACTTTCAAACTTCGTATACTTATCTATTTTGTGTTATAGAACAGAAAAATATTTTTGTATTCGAATTTATTTCATGTAAAAAATTGTCTTATTTCGATAATTTCAACCAATCACTGACACATATTCAGTTGTTTATATTTACTCCTTTGGCTGATTAAGCGGTGTAAAGCGTATTTAATCTCCATACCTTCGTTTTATTTGCTTTTTTCATTTCAAATTTGCTTTAGCCCTAACCCTAGGGTTAGGGTTAATTGTTTCAGAATCGTTTGTTTATGTAGTCGGCACTTAATGTATATCGGCTGAATGGACGTCAGTGATTGGTTGAAATTACAGAAATACGACAACTTTAACATGGAATAACTTATGGATTTCTTTTTTTTTTAAAGAAGACTAAGAGAAAAAGATGTTTTATATGACACATTCTACCAGTGTTCCAAGTTTCAAAGTGTTTCGTTAATGAAAAATGTGGCCCCCGTTTTAAAAAAGATCCCAACTTCGTGCTTATCTTACAGGGGTCATTAAAATACTGTACCAACCAAGACACTGAGATAATTTTGTATTCCTTTAATGAATCTTAGATGTGAAAAGAATTATGATAAACGAAGAACTAGATCAGGGCTGACGTGGGACTGTATTTATTGATGATGCTTTTTGCCTTCCATAGTAGGACGGCAATCGATCCAAGCTAAACATGTAAGTGTTTGTTGTTTTGTTTTTCATACAAGTTTCCATTTCTGAATGTGTTTATCTAGGGCTTCAGCATTGTTACGTGTGTGGATTAGTTATAAGGGTTTACTTTTTATTAATTTACCATATTTTTATTACAGCATTTGTCAGGTACGATGTCTTTTGCTATGACATTTTGCGGTATCGTTTGTTCTACGTTTCATTTTTATCGTTGTTTTCGTCATCATCACGATTTTAAGATAAAACTACAGCCCCACTGTATCAGCTTTCGTCGGCTATGGATACAGTTTCTAGTTTTCATTTGTTTATTCGGACAAATATACAAGTGCCTACGTGCTAGTTATAGATCAGAAGTAGACCGAACTGTAGAGAGAGAGAGACTGCCGCGTCGCACCTAACTTTAACCATTGCTGGTCGTAATATGTTGTACGGACCTCAACAAAGTGATGGTATGGTATAACGAGAACTATAGACCTGTGGATTGCATCTAGTCATTCGATTGTCTTATCGGTCTGCTCAGTAAAACCTCACGTGAAATTAAACATATTCGATATAAATATGTAAATGGTTTCTCAGCTTACTTTGTACATTAGAGAGGATATCGTCTATGAAATTTATTCAAGTTATACGGTTACTAATTCTCTCAATCCTTGAGGCAGGAATAACAAAGTTGGTTAGAGCAGGATTAGAATCCATGATGCAATTAATTATTGTATTTTAGCTAACCAACGATAGACCTACTTGCAGTTTGAGCGACTGGAAATGGCAGCTAAATCTCCCTCAGACCCAGCCGTTTCCGTTTTAGAAAGGGAAGCTCATATTTGATAATGTATTTTTCGATATCCCACTAAAAAGCCCTGTCTTGGGATTAAGCAAGTATATTTTTATTCAAAACAAATCTAGTTCTTGAATCATAGTTTCATTTAAATTAAATATGATCTTAAGTCAATTACTCTAAATTTTAAATCCTTATTTTCTTTCATGAATATATTTGGCTTGGTTACTATTCAAGAAGAGTGGTCCCGGTGCGCGCATCCGAGCTAGCTAGTCGTGACTAGTCGATTCTACGACTACCTAGCGCGAGTGCGCGTATGCAAATTAATAGATGCTCGCATGTATGAGGGTTTTTTCTAAATAAAGTAAATAATTTTTTAAAAACAAAGTAAATAAAACACAAAGTAAATATTTAGTCACGACTAGCTAGCACAGATGCGTGAGTGCGCGCACCGGCACCACTCTTCTTGAATAGTACCTTTGGTTTTTGTAACTTTTCACCAGCTGTTATAGGAAGTAGTAAACATAATTATGGTCCATTAGCTCTTGGACAATTTCCACTCTTAGACAATGGAATATTTATGAATACAAAACCATATATTTAAACGCAATTTCTTCCTTAAATTAGAAGATTGGTATTATTCTAAAATATTAACTCATCTCCCGCAAAACACGCCCTTTATTCATTGTAATTTTTTTGGACAGTTACAATTTACTATTTTGGATTGAAAACGAAAAGAAAATAATTTTGTATCATATTAATAAAATCAGAAAATCACGAACAAGCGCTGATTATTCTAAATGTTAACGTTATTACGAACTTAAGTCGTTACTGTAAATCCTAACCGTTAATTATATTCCTAAACATCAACCCTCTTATCAAACTGAACCCTAATCCATACTCTTAGACTCGGCCTTAATAATTTAACTCTGTTCATAATCCAGGAATAATCCCCCTTCATCTGACTAAAACAATAAAATACAGAATTTTATCTTTTTTTTTCTTTTTCTTTCAAATATGTCACACGATGTATTTATGTCCTGCAACAACCTCCCCGGTTGTTGTTTAGCCCTAGGTCAGTACTTAGGGCAGCGGACTCGCGGTTTCGATTCCCAGACCGGGCGTTGTGAGTGTTTATTGAGCGAAAACACCTAAAGCTCCACGAGGCTCTAGCAGGGGATGGTACTCTTTCACCACAACTTTCTCTCACTCTTACTTCCTGTTTCTGTTGTGCCTGTAATTCAAAGGTAGCCTTGTCACACTGTCACGCTGAATATCCCCGAGAACTACGTTAAGGGTACACGTGTCAATGATCAAAATATATTCCAGCTGTGAGTCGTTTTCAAGGATTACATTACTCAGTTTTTTTTTCTTTTAGGTATAGTCGTTTTTTGAGTTGAGGGATATTCGGTTGCTATTGTAGCAAGCTGAACAACTGCAGAGATGCTCATTTGCTGTTTTCTCTTATGTCTGCCCTGACTCAGTAGATTTCTAATGAAAACCATTACATCCATAACTATCTCGTCATTATTTTTCTTAAACACAGAACTACATTTAATTTCCTTCTCTTTTAAAGACAGTAGGGTGTAACTTGAAGGAGATTTGGTAGCTACTTCTAGCAGCTCGATAACTACATAACGGCTCCCATATTGTTTCAATTGTGTCCTTCATCTAATTTGAAGAGGAATTTGTTGCTACATCTAGCAGGTCGAATGTCTGCATAAATGCTTCCTCATTGGTTTATAAATTATTTCTATTGCGTTTATGTTAATCTTTTGGAACTTCTTGCTCAGGCAAAAACTATAATCATTTCTTTATTTAATAATGATTTCAAATTTTTGCACAAGGCCAGCCAGTTCGGGGGAGGGTGTAAGTCGATTACATCGACCACATTGCTCAACCAGTACTTATTTTATCGAACCTTGAAGGATGAAAGGCACAGTCGACCTCAGCGGAATTTGAACTCAGAACATGAAGTGGACGAAATGCTCTACAGAGCATTCTGTAACGGTATGCTAACGATTCTGCCAGCTCGCCGCCTTTTCTTTATTTAATAATAATCATTCAGTATCATAAATACAACGTTCCTCGGAAACAGTTTCCTTCACCTCTTAATCACACAAGTTATTAAGAGTTATTTCCCTTGGTTTATTATATTTCGTAATCGATAAATACTGAACTAGATTATCCCTCACCCATATATCTCGAATTACACATCTTGAGGAGCTTCACCTATATATCTCGAATTACTCTGCCTTAGGAAGTTATTTGTACTACCTTTCCTGTTCAGGTTAACACATATTCTATTACAATAATCTCTCTATATCTATGCTCACTTATCTTAACCTGCCTGCCAGACCAATTGGCATCAAGTCCGTATACAAATACTCTAACCACTGGGCCATGTCCATGTGTTCTCTTTCTGCCTTTTCTATCGCAATTACAGTGGTCTCTTCT
>NC_068985.1:72863475-72865697 GCF_001194135.2 Octopus bimaculoides
ATTTTTTATTAGTTGACTAATAAAAATTAAAATTTGCTGTGTGGAAAAATATTAAGCATCACAATTTAAGTCGAAAGTTGTAAATGGCTGTGAAGTTGAGATATTGAGGTTCTGGCCATATGAGACAGTACACTGTCTCATGCTCCTTGAAAGTTAAGTAGTTTGCGGTAGGAAGGACATTCAGCCGGGAGAAAAAAAACCTCCAATTATTTCAGTAAAAACCATTTCTTCCATATTAACTTGACAGAATGTAAAACAGTAGAAAAAGAGATGCAATGGGCAGTATTTGGATAAGCTCTTTAATCCTTTAGCACTTAAACTGGTCATACCTGGCTCAAATATTATCAAGATCTGATCTCTACTAACATCTCACCCTATAATGTCATTCTAAAAATAGACAATCACATCATCAAAATCTTGAAGCTACATGATAATGTAAGATTAATTCAAAAGAATGTGAATAAATAAGTATCAAATTTAACAAAGTCATCTAAATGCTACAGGGTTAATTGGTTTGATCTATGTCACAATTTCTTTTTATTCTAAATTGGCAGAGTCATTAGAGTGTTGGCTCAGTTTGCAGTAGTCATTCCAGCTTTTTGCATTCTGTATTCAAATTTCATTTGGTCACAGATGATCATGGTTAATCACCTGATTACAAGAACACCCTGTCTGTTCTGCAACTGGCCAGTGTAGACAAGTAGGTCTACAACTAGTGCAGATAAATTTTCAATAACTTGCTTTGGTGTTATCCGTCAGTTGATGGAAAATAGCTGAATGTAATAGAAACCACACTTGTACCTATGAGAAACATGAGCATTGCACAATTTCATTTCATTTTTATAAATCTGATGCGTTGTTTCTATGTAAGAATTCAACATTTATAAGTCATTAAAGGAAAATACACTAAGGAGAGTAGTGCATGCTGTTCAGTCCAGTCAGCTAGTGTTTAGTATGTAGAAACTATACTGTTTTTTTTTTTAAAATTTCAGGTAACTAAATAAAATGGCTAAATACTAACCATCTTACCAGTGACATGCAGTTTTTAAAAAATTGTGCACCAATGTCCTACCCATGTTTTTCACACTAACTACTTATAACATGCACTCAAGCAGTATACACAATTCATATTAAATTAACTAACTCACTTCAAGAAGTAATTAATATGTAAGTTACTTTATTTTACTTAAATTTCTTTGTGAATTGGTATATAATAATTATCTTGCATGTTTGTTCTGTCACCCAAATGAGATAATGTTGAAGTAACAGACTATCAAATAACAAATAGAGAGTGAATGTGTGAGTAATGTTTACTTCCATGATGATGATGATCAGTTAATGTCTGCGTTCCATGCTGGCTTAGGTTGGACAGTTTGATAGGATCCGAAGAATCTGAAGACTGCATCTGATCCAGTGTCTTCTTTGACATGGTTTCTACGACTGGATGCTATTCCTGATGTCACCACTTTACTGTGTGTATTAGGTGCATTTTTCATGACATCTGCACTTGTGAGGTTAGCCTGAAAGACTAAGATTCCCTTTGAGTGGAACTGTAGTAGAGAGTGAGACAGCTTTTTGCTATGTGGGAGAAGGGGCCAGAAAAGAAGAGGTTCCTTGCTATATAAGAGGAGCTATATGGTTAGGTTACATTATAGAAGAGAGGGTGGGAGTGGCTTGACTGAAACTGGAAAGAGATAGAAATACTGGTGATGTGGTGTTAGAGTAATGCCGGAAGATAGACGGTCTCTCTCACACATGCACATACATATGAATCAGTTGCTAGGTATATGCTGTGAATATACTGCTTTTAGAATAGGTACACTATGTCCTCATGTGTTGTAGAGGTAACTGAAAGTAAGGACATAGAAATGATGCAATTTATTTTCTCTGAAATCTGTTGTTGTTATAATATGTGTATATATATATATATATATATATAATATATGTGTATATATATATATATATATAATATATGTATATATATATATATGCATATGTCTATATAACCTATATATATATATATAAGTATATATATATAAAGTGTAGTATATTACCACTTAAGTGTGGCTGACCCCTAGGGGTGGATGTTACTGTTGCTTTTAGCCCCAGGAAATCCGGATCCGTTCGTGCTGCAGATGTTGGTGAGAGGGATAACTACCCTTGGCAAACAGGACACAGTCGTGTGTCGATAAGCCAGCTGGAGGAGATGTCCTCTTGGGGCT
>NC_068985.1:72865893-72873952 GCF_001194135.2 Octopus bimaculoides
AGTATATATATATAAAGTGTAGTATATTACCACTTAAGTGTGGCTGACCCCTAGGGGTGGATGTTACTGTTGCTTTTAGCCCCAGGAAATCCGGATCCGTTCGTGCTGCAGATGTTGGTGAGAGGGATAACTACCCTTGGCAAACAGGACACAGTCGTGTGTCGATAAGCCAGCTGGAGGAGATGTCCTCCTGGGGCTAAAAGCAACAGTAACATCCACCCCTAGGGGTCAGCCACACTTAAGTGGCAATATACTACACTTTATCGTGCAATTACTGTTAATACTTCATTTAGAGAATTAACATTGCTTATATATATATATATATATATATATATATAACATATATGTATATATGTATATATATATATATATATATATACGCATTGAGGGAAACGGATCTGTTCTTTATGTAGCATGACTCTGTGTCTCAAAGTAAGGCTCGTTTGACCCACATAATTGTGACCGCAACCTGAGCAGATTAGGACATAGATAAGGTTCTGGGAAGCACATTTGAAGTTGGTTTTAATTGAGAATTTTTATCCTGGCTGGGCATATACTACAGTTAGGTGGTCTACATTTTTTAACTCTAGGTATCGTTTGTATTGAGTATAGTTTTGCATTTGTTAGAAGTCTTTTGAGTGATCTGTCTTTTGCATTTTAGTAGTTTGTATGTATTTAGGATGCTGTTCATTTTCGGGTCTTATTTGTAACAGTGTAGGTGTTCCAACACCCTCAGATATATTTAATGACAATTATAGTTTGCCTTTTTCGTAACACATTGTTAAACTGCTGCCTATATTAATAATTTACATACATATATATATATATATATATATATATATGTGTGTGTGTGTGTGTGGAGGCGCAATGGCCCATTGTTTAGGGCAGCGGAATCGCAGTCGGAGGATCGCGGTTTCAATTCCCAGACTGGGCGTTGTGAGTGTTTATTGAGTGAAAACACCTAAGCTCCACGAGGCTCCGGCAGGGGGTCATAGCGACCCCTGTTGTGCTTTTTTGCCCCAACTTTCTCTCACTCTTTCTTCCTGTTTCTCGATTAACGCTGCGATGGACTGGCGTCCCGTCCAGCTTGGGGGAACACATACGCCATAGAAACCAAGAAACTGGGCCCATGAGCCTGGCTAGGCTTTGAAAGGGTGACGTTTTTTTTTTTTATATATATATATATATATATACGTATATACGACTACACTCTTGGAGTGGTTGGCGTTAGGAAGGGCATCCAGCTGTAGAAACTCTGCCAGATCAGATTGGAGCCTGATGCAGCCTTCTGGCTTGCCAGTCCTCAGTCAAATCGTCCAACTCATGACTCAAAATGAACCTCTCTCTCTAGATGCTTATGTGTTAGGTTTGTTCTCTGAGCCTATGAAACTTGAAGTTGCATGGAGCTGAGTCAAACTGTTAGTTATTAAATAATATATGTAACTACTACCAAATGTATTGAGTGCCACTTTCTTTCATCTCTCCATTTACTCATATTTAAATTAATTTCTATTTCTGATAAATATTAATTTTCTTTCTATTTTTCAGTCCATTAACAACAAAAAACAATGTTTCTCATCACACTCCTTGCAACACTTATCTACCCAAAATTGTTATTACTAGTTCCTGTTGTATTGGCAGTTGGTCTACTCTTGGTTAGATTTTGGGTTAAGAGAAAATCAGCGAAAAAATTCCCAAACACATTCACTATTGGATTCTTCCATCCCTACTGTAATGCTGGAGGAGGTGGTGAAAGAGTGCTGTGGACAGCTGTTCGTGCTTTACAGATAAAGTAAGTTGAATTTTTGTATATATATATATATATATAAATATATGTGTAGAGAGCAAAATATGAAAACAGGTGAAGGAACAACAAGCAAGTGTTTTAGTTTAATGCTTGGGAAGAATGGATGCTTCGAGCTTATGCTCTTCATCAGAAAGGATTGAGAGGAAATAAAAAAAAACCGAGAGAGAAAAAAATGTGTTGGGATTAATGGTTCAACATGATGAAATGGCTGGAAGAAAGAGGCTGAGTTAAAGGGAGATAATAATGGTGACTCAGCTGAACTAGGGTGTGCAAGTGCATGTGTATATGTGAGAATAATGTGTGAGTGTGTGAATATGGGTGAGTGCATGAGTATGTATATGTGGGCATATATATATATACATACACACACATAAACTCATACAGATACACACATATATGTTATTGTGGCTGGTGACTTTAACAGACATGTTGGATAGCATCCCCATGGATTCCAGGGAGTGCATGGCTATGGCTTTGGACTTAGAAATGAGAAGGGGACAAGACTGCTGGAGTTCTATGATGCAAACGATCTCACGATCTGCATTGCTAACTTCAGAAAATCAGCCAGCCACTAATCATTTATCAGTCTGTGGGCATATAAACCAGACTGACTCCCTCTCATCAGGCAACAAGATAGACGGATGTTTAAAAATACAAAGTCTTTCCCAGGTGAAGAGTGAACAACCCAATATAGGTTACTAGTTAGTGACTTCAGAATTGGAGCTAGAAAGACTCAGAGAAATAAACCAATCTGGAAAAGAAGACTATGGAAGCTTCTGATGAAAGAAAAGAAGAGTTGGGGATATATAGCTTAAAGGACAATTGGAAGTTCCAGCAGGACAATCTACTGAGGGGTACAGATGAAATCTGCAGTTGGTGCAGAGTCCCAGCTAGACCAGGGGTACATAGGGAAAATATTTAACTGCTTCTCTCAG
This sequence comes from Octopus bimaculoides, assembly GCF_001194135.2. Classification (NCBI taxonomy): domain Eukaryota; kingdom Metazoa; phylum Mollusca; class Cephalopoda; order Octopoda; family Octopodidae; genus Octopus; species Octopus bimaculoides. The sequence continues at coordinate 72,868,636 of NC_068985.1, forward strand.
CCGACCTAAATGATGCAGAATCAGACTTTTAACAGCTCGAAGATAATTATTTTGTGCTTGGTGAAGAGAAAGGAAGTTTGGCACATCGTTTTTATGAACAGCTGACTTCCATGAAATCAGTTTTCTCTTAAAACTTTTCATCTTGTTAGTCGATGCCACTATTGTTTCTAGTCTCCCTTGCATCGAGAATCCGCATAAAAGTATCCTATTGATATTTATATCAAAATATCGCCTGAAATTTTAGTTTTACCACAAATATAATTTTATATTTTTTCTGAACTAATAAGAACATGACATCTTTTTATAGTTTTAACTTTAATTGCATATTAATTCAATATTTATTGTACTTAATCTCTATTAAAGTATTAATGTTTTTGACAAAAATACAAAAATGATTTAATTTAAAAGCAAAAAAGAATTCAATTAAACGCTAAACATTCCAGAATGTAGAGCACTTTAAAAAACATGTATTTTTGACTCTAAATGATCAATCATGATACTACATACACATGTATATTTTGTGGCACCCATCGGTTGACCTGGTGGCACCCTGGGGTGTTTCAGCACACTGGTTAGGAACCTGTGCTCTAGAGGATGCATCGTACTTATGAAATAGCATACTAGTAGGGGAAATAAATACAAGAATTGAGAATTCTCCAAAGTTGTCATGACAGTTGTGAGTCAAATCATCCAATTAAGTTAGCTCTTTATGGGAGCTGTATTTGAGGAAAGCTTACTACTTACTAGAGTTAGTGAAAGCAGTCTGTAATCGATAACTGTTTTGGTATCTTTTAGCGCTCTGTTAAAATGTTCTCCAAGTTATACTTTGGAAAGGGAGAAGCTAGTTTCAGTTGTGAACCAACAACTTGCTACATTTCAGGTCACCATACTATGCAAAAAATGTTGCATGAATTTTATGTTTATTTCTTGATTGTTTCATAATGTATTATCCTGTTTTTGTTTCATGCAAAATGAAAGAAAATATTCAGAAAATGTTTAAATTTTGATCAGTTGATATTTTTTTTTCTCAATTCAGGTATGGCACAAAAATAACCTGTGTTGTATATACTGGAGATTTCAACGTTAACGGCCAAGACATTCTTCATCGTGCTGAGCAGAGATTCAACATAGTTCTTCCACATCCAGTTGATTTTATCTTCCTGAAAAAACGAAAGTTTGTGGAAGCCAAAATGTACCCTCATTTTACTCTTCTCTGCCAAAGCCTTGGTTCTTTAATCATTGGTTTTGAAGCTCTATTTTCATTTGTACCTGACTTGTTCTGTGATAGTATGGGTTATGCTTTTACTCTTCCACTCTTTAGATATTTAGGTGGCTGTCAGGTTTCTTGTTATGTACATTATCCCACCATCAGCACAGATATGATTAGTCTCATTAATAACCAGACGGCTACTTACAACAATTCAGCTTCAATTTCTTCAAATCCGGTCCTGAGTCGTTTAAAACTTATATATTATAACATATTTGCATGGCTATATTCTCTGGTTGGCAGGTGTAGTTCAGTTGTTATGGTCAATTCTTCATGGACATATGGACATATTTCATCTCTTTGGAAAGTCTCCAGCACTAAAATTGTATATCCTCCTTGTGATGTTACCGAGTTTCTCAAGATACCTTTACAGAGAGATTGCAAAATACATTCTATTATTTCCATTGGTCAGTTCCGCCCAGAGAAGGACCATCCATTACAGATTAAATCATTTGCCAAATTTTTGTCTCAAGTTCCTGAAAAATCACATTCTTTATACAAATTACACTTAGTTGGAAGTTGCCGAGACAGTGAAGACACTAAAAGAGTTTCAGAACTGAAAGAGCTGGCTTTAATTCTTGGTGTTTTGAACTATGTTGATTTCCACTTAAATGTTTCTTTTAGTGACTTGAAACAACTATTATCTGAAGCTGAAATTGGTTTACATACAATGTGGAATGAACATTTTGGAATTGGTAAGAATTTTTTGTCTTCATCCAAGCTTCCTTGTAATGAAATTTTAATATTTGTTAGATTTAATTTAAATTTCTTTTAAAACACTCTAGCTAGAGATCTATGTTGAGTGCAATCAATGTATAGTTTTTTTGAAGGTGATGTGTGGATAAAAATGCTTAGTATACATTTCAATGCTTCATTTTGTTGAATAAATAAGTCTGCGAATCTTTATTCTGATTTAGTGTCCTGTGCTAGGATATTCAGCACTCTAGACCAGTACTATGGTGTGCACCTCCTCCCAGCCCTAATATATGCTTCGTTTTCTCTGTTTTACATTATGGGCTTTCTTTAACAATCTTCCTCTAAATTTCTTCAGCTGACACCTTTACCCCAGCTGAAAAATGCTGTTGAAAAATTATAATTAACTTATGCATATGCAATCTTTTAACTGACAAAATCTTAACTATTTCATACCAAATCTTGTGACATGTCATAACACCAAATAAACCTCTTGTCTTCCCTATACTCCTCTTTCAACCCTATACTCCTCTTTCCTCTATTTCAGGAATAACCTCCTGTACTCTCTTTATTACTGAGATTGCATGTTTTTTGTTATATTAAGAAATAGGTTGGTTAGATTATGTGCGACACTCCAGGTTTTAGCTCCTACTCATTTGATGTGTTTAGTGTAGGAGGTGATACTGCAGAGAATATAAAGTATTTAGTGTGGGAGGAGTGGAAGTTATTTAAGGAGCTGAGAAGAATTGCCCATAAGTTTTCGGGTTATTACGAAGACTTCTAAGAATCCATCATAGACGAGATGATACTGGATCAAGCAATATGTTTATTAGCCAAACTGAACACCTGTCAGTCGTATGCCAATGAGTGAAAAATTGATGTCAGTACTGTTTAAAACTATCTTAATGCTTTAGTCAGAAAAATGGGGACAGTGCCAAGATGTTTTTTGCAGAGTGGAAGAAACCACAGTTCATTAGTTGTACTCCTGCTGTACTCATTTTAGCTTGCAAAAATTACTCCATTTTAGCAATCCAAAAGCAGCTCATATTACATACTATTTCATGCAGCTGTGAATACTCAATGAGAAATTGTTTTAGTTTACTAACGTATTTCTCTAATTTATTCCCAGCAACATTTGTAATGTAATATAATGTGAAACAGATTAGCCGTTTAACTCATCAGATTAAATTTTTGTTGTACAATTAATCACAAATAACAGGAAAAATAAATAGTGTAACTGAAAGAATAATAAAAAGATGATGACTATATTGTAGCTGAGACTGATGAAAAGTTAATAATATTTGACCAGTATTTAAAACTGAAATAAACTCTTCGTATTGTATAATTTTCTGACTATCCTGTTTTTGGGACCCTTCTATAATGGGTTAATTAGTATTTAGATTATAATTATTCTCAATCAGATTGGATGATGTACTTCTCACTCACATATTCTGAACTATATCATCCGCAGAGATATCTATGACTAATTCTTAGGAGTGTAATATCCTGAAAAACCTATTGGCAGTTCTCAGTGCAAATCAAATGTCAATAGGAGTCGTATGTAGTCGCAAATTTAAGTTAAGCAAATTAATGTGAAGTTATAAATTAAAACAGAGGATATGAGTTATCTCCCTTGTGAGAGTAACCGTGCTGAACATCGTAAAAGAGACAGATTACAGATTTCTTACGAACGCGCCATCAGCTTGAAAATAATACCTAAGCTAATGTTCAAGTAATGAGCATTAAAAAAATTAATTAGAAAGGAAAGGACAATTAATGTAATCGTTTACTGTATAGTTTCTGCCAGTTTTTTTTTTTTTTGTAATTTATCATGTCACATTTATTCTACATGTGACTGTTGAAGACTTACTTTACATTTATATTTGTTTGTGAAGTTACTTATGTGATTGTTCTCCTGTGAATATATTTAATTGAGAAAAATAAACAAAACATTCTTGATACAGTTTTAGATGTCAGACCAGAGGAAAGAAAAAATTTGAAATTGTTAGAAAAAATATTTTAATGTAGAAATAAAATGGATGTTTGGTTAAGTTATTGGACTGTTCAGCTAAATTGTCCAGAACAGTAAACAATGTTTTCTTGGAAAGTTGTTACAGTGTGTCAACCTTTCCAAGTGAAGATCTGATACTCATCTAATTAACACAGCATAAATTGTAATTAGATGCACTTCAGAGTTCCTGAAATGATTATCATTATAGTAGTTTCACAATCAAAAACTGAATTATGTTATAGATAGATTAGATAGTGGTAGTATGATAATAAACAAGAAATTTCAGTTTGATTGAAAAGAAAATGTCCCTGATTATTTGAGTCTCTGGGGACCAAAAATATAAGCCACTGAATATTTACTTTTGTTAAACTACTAAGTTTTGACTGAAAAATAATGTTCAGTAAATTTTATGACATTCTAAATTCATGGATAAATAGAACTGTAGAATAATAGTAGAATGAAATGATAGAATATAATTGAATTTTCTCTATTCAATATTAAGAATAAGAACTATAAAGTAAGGAAAGTTTCAAGATACCAACCAGTATGTTTAAGCTAAAGCATTTTCATTGTTTTGATTATTTCATTATTAATCTTTATCACAAAACCAGTTGCAAATACTGGATATTCTGATTGATTACTTTATGGTATTTGGGTACAATATACCATTCGAATATTGTTTACTATTTGAATACTAAAAACTAAAATACGCTATGGCTGAAGTACTTTTGATCATAGTTCTGCTGATTAAAGATGACCTGGAGCTAGACAGCAGCATCATTTGCAAGCTGACATAAATAATTGCCATTGATGCACTTAACAAAACTTCTGACCATATCGTCATACAGGGCATAAGCAATTGGAGGTATGGAGTGTCTTGCAGCAACCAAAAGCTGTGGCAGTAGAATGAATACGGTTATAAAACATCTGAGATATGTTGTTATTAATATTATATTTTTTTCAAACTATTAATAAGTCTAATTTTATTATAATTAGTTGGAGTTGTATTTGCTTAGCAGTGACTTGATCATAGTGTTTCACTGCATAGTCTATGATGAACTGTTAAGAATTTAAACTGGCTGTATCCTGCCCAAATATCCTACATGTTTTATGTTCAAACTGACAATATCTGGCCTCTCATACCTACTCTACAATGTCATTCTAAATATATACAGCCACATCATTGAAATCTTGAGACTGCATGATAATGATTGATTAATTCAAAACAATGTGAATAAATAAGCATTACATTTGGCAGAGAAATCTGAATGATAAAGTGTTAAATAGACTGGAATGATAAAGTGTTAACTATGTATTTCATTATTATGTTTGTGCATGTGTGTATG
>NC_068985.1:72874129-72875361 GCF_001194135.2 Octopus bimaculoides
ATGATAAAGTGTTAACTATGTATTTCATTATTATGTTTGTGCATGTGTGTATGAAGAAGTACATAACCAAATATCACAAGGATTACTTTCTTGAATGCCCTTTTTTTTTATGCCTGTTATCATTTTTATTATTATTCTTTTCTTAGTTAGGAAAAAGTGCAGTGTCTGTGACTCTTCTTAGGGCCTCCAAGACTAGTACTTACATGTTAGTGGACTTATGACACCCAATTAAAACAAGTGCAGTTACTGTTGCATTCATATCTATTTATTTCTTGATTACATAACATATAGAGTTACTTCAAGGTGTCAAAGTTCTTCTGCATCCCTATACAATGGAATGGTATCAATGATCAGGTCATAGATGTAGCACAATACCTTTTGGCACTTCTTATATACAATGCTATCAACAAATAAAATCTTGTTTCATCTTTTTACAGGTGTTGTAGAGTGCATGGCTGCTGGGACGATAATTTTGGCTCATGACTCTGGCGGCCCCAAGATGGACATTGTTGTGCAACATGATGAAAATAGAACAGGTTTTCTAGCTTCAGATGTGGATAGTTATTCAGATGCCATGAGAACAATATTTAATTTGTCCGAAAAGGAGAAAATGAATATCCGCAGAAATGCACGATCACACATAGAAAAATTTTCTGATAAACAATTCTCTGACCAATTTATGAATGTCCTGGAACCATTGATTAAAATAAACATTTCATGAAATTTGATTCTTCTATATTATTTGTGTTTGTATGTATGTGCTTGTATATGTGTATTTTATATATTTGCATATATGACTGCTTCTGTATTTGTGTATTTCTTCTGTATGTCTTTATATTTGTGTGCTTATGATTTTGTGAGTCAGTGTGGTTTTGTGTTGGCCTTTGTTTCTATTTGCCTCTGTGTGTAATTGTGTGTTCATATTTTTGTTCATGGATTTCTTTCTTTTGTTTGCTTGTGGACTTGCATGTGCATTTGTGTTTATACATTTTGGTAAGTATATTTTTGTGTGAGTGCATGTACATTTGTGCATATATGTATTGCCAGTGCCCCTGGACTGGCTCATGTGCGGGCGACACATGAAATCTTTCGAGCGAGATTGTTGCCAGTGCCCCTGGACTGGCTCTTGTGCGGGTGACACATGAAATGTTTCAAGCAGAATCGTTGCCGGTGCCCCTGGACTGGCTCATGTGCGGGCGACACATGAAATCTTTCGACGGGATCGTTGCCAG
>NC_068985.1:72875582-72888816 GCF_001194135.2 Octopus bimaculoides
GTAGGATTTTCGAGCGAGATCGTTGCCAGTGCCCCTGGACTGGCTCTTGTGCGGGTGACACATGAGGTTTCTCGAGCGAGATGAGCGTGGCCTTTGCCAGTACCGCCTGACTGGCCTTCGTGCAGGTGACACGTAAAAGCACCCACTACACTCTGAGTGGTTGGCATTAGGAAGGGCATCCAGCTGTAGAAACACTGCCAAATCATATTGGAGCCTGGTGTAGCCATCTGGTTTCACCAGTCCTCAGTCAAATCGTCCAACCCATGCTAGCATGGAAAGCGGACGTTAAACGACGACGACTACGATGACGATGTTTGTGTCTGTGCATGTATGTATGAAGGAGCACGTAACCAAATATCACAAGGACCGATTACTTTCGTGAATGCGCTTATTTTTTTTATGCTTGTTATCATTTTTATTATTATTTTTCTCTTAGTTAGGAAGAAGTGCAGTATCTGTGACTCTTCTTGGGTCCTCCAAGACTAGTCATATGGCAGGAGAAAGGTATTTGTAAAATGTCAGCCTAGTCAGAATGTAAACTGAAAAGTGGACTTTTCTTATGATATCTTAGGACCAAGTCATAACATAACTGTCACAGTCATTACTGAAGTTGGGAAGCACATAGATATGTTTTAAACTTTAAATATACTTTCTCATACTAAACACTAAAATTGTATATATCTCAGATTTTGTAGTACTGGTCAGACTGATTCACTGAAAATACTTTATTCCTTAACACTTACCATTTCTCTTCGGAGCTCAATTGAAACCAACAATGGAATATGACTCACTCATCTGAGATGGAGTAGCTGCCACACATAAAAGATATCCCACACTGCATATAAAGGAAAGCCACTTAACTTGTTCACCAACGCACTCCATTTTTTTAACCCACAGACATACTGCTGTTTCTCTCTATCTGTTACTCCTCAGAGTTGACTGGCTGCATGTTACCTTCTGTCAAGTACTCCAACATCATTCGTCTCTGCTCCACTTGCCACCCATGTTGCACTAAAATCTATATTCCCAGTTTTTCCTTCCCAGAACATCATTCCACTGGAATTCCCTCTCTGCACATACTTTTTTTTTCTGCTTCGGTCAACTTTCAACTGTCTTGGATGGCCTCTGATGATCATAGCATAGCTACTTCTCTGGTACTAACTAACTGAAAAAGAATAAAATTCATTTCATTACAATTATCTTTGCAATGAAGAGAAAGAAAATGCCTCATGGTTAATGTTAAACAAGTATTGTCGGATCAAAGAAGGGGTGACAACTCCAATATTTCAGTTAGAATTAAATATGCACTGACTAATATTAATTTAATCTTATCTTTAATTTGCACGGTGAGCAACTCTGTTTCTATCTTATTACATTACATCCGTGTAGAATAGTTTTTTTCCTAGAGCTTGTCAGGTTTAGTGACGCAGGTTAGCTGTACTGATGCATAAGAAAAGTACACATGTCTTTACCACTTAATGAGCAAAAGAAATCACCTAGGGACAGCATCTGCATAATTTGATCAACATTAGCTTATATTTTCTTCTCATTGCAAAGGGAATTTTAATTAAATGATTATTTTTTTTTTTGCTCACTGCAGTGAGTATGTTATCCCTCAGTTAAATGTATTATTAATGATTATTAAGGATTACTTATTTATAAAAGCTTAGCTGTCACTTGCAAGTGAATATGACTGGATTGCTTTCTTATGCTTTTGCTAGTTGTTAAGGTGTCTATGTAGTCGTGAGCAGATATAGAAACCCTTTTGGTACACTTATCTTTAATCCAGTAGGACATTGAGAATGTGACAGCAAGAGGGAGGGAGGGAGAGCTGCACTTATACTGGGCTGGTACTCACTTTTAGCTGTATGATAGTACCAAAACCCACAGGCTAGTCAATGGTGTGAGTTAGGGTTAGAGTTTTGGATGAAATATGCTGCAATAGTTATTGTGATTCTTTATCTTCTGATTAAAAATGCTGCAGAAGACAACTTAGCCCTTCATCCATTTGGGATTGATTAAGAAAGCACTGCCTTAAAATTAGTGTCATCCTCTCTCCATCCAGCTGTGACATGATAGATGTTCTATTAAATCAATGCTGGGTGATACTGAGGAGGGATGCCTATGCACCGACTAGCGCCTAGATAGAGAGCTTTAAGAATTAATGGAAGTCTAAGTCATACTTGATTCGCAGTGATGACTGTAGTTTCATTTTATCACTACACACACACGCACACGCACACGCACACACACGCGCACACGCACACACACACACGCACACACACACACACACACACACACACACACACAGAGTAACTGTATAAGTTTACCATAGGCTAAATGTATAATTCAGGATGATGATGATGACAGATCTTGGTATTTGTTCTCCTTGAAAAACTTAGTTGTTATTTAGTTCTGAATTGCCCCACCTCCATTAAGTATGTTTGGTCAAAAGCATTTCAAATGCAGCTATCCTGTTCTTTATTTTAAGGTACTGTGTTATCTGGACTATGCTATTCAAAATACTCTCCCTTTAATAAAGCAGTAAGATGTGATTTGATGGAGAATTGACTGCTATTTCTAGTAGGTTGTAAGGGTACAAGAGAGACTCTGTTTGTGACTTGACTGGGGGAAATAAAGTGCAAGTTGTAATGTTTATCATATTCGCAAGTAACTTAAGAGGAGAAACTTCAAGAATGAGAATCTGTCCACTGAGAACTTCACATCCTTTTGGGTTGAACATTGTTGCTGCTACTGCTACTGTTGCTACTGTTGTTTACCTAATGATCAGCTCTAATCCAACATCTCTAATAAAATATGTGCAACCATGTTCATATTGTGTTGTATTCTTAGTATATATAGCTGTATAGCATCTGATTTATCCATTTTTCTTTTTAATGTATTTAAATATAGTTGGGTGAGATTAGGGAAATTTGGCTGCTACTTATAGTAGATCAAACAAGCACATACAGATTCCCTCTTTGGTTCGTACTGTCCAAACAGTTGGTCAAGAAACTACAATGTAATTTCCAGTTTCATGCCCTAGATACACCAGGAGTACAGTTACCAGGAGACACCAGTCAGGTTGATGTAATTGGTAGCTAAATTAAATGAAGATAGCAGACTTCCTTAGTTTTACTATTTCCACAGTTTTGTTAACTTCAATGAGAAATTTCATTTTATTTTAACAAAATATTGAAGATTAAATTTATTTATTGTTTGTAACATTTATGTATGATTATTATTTAATGCATGTCAAAGTGTTGAAAGATTGACTTTGGGCTTTTTCTCCCATGTTGTATTACTATTTCAATAACTCAACACTCATCCAAGAAATCCTATAAGAAGGAAAACCATAAAATGTTGTCCTCTATGTATGACCTGCCGTAGCACTTATTTAGGCTTCTCTGATGAAATGTAATTAAACCGAAACATAACTAAAGTTATCACTATCCTACAAATGGTCAGAATCACTCACCACCACATTCAGTTTTTTATTCATTGTAATTTAAGTTCCGGAGTTGTCTCCTCCTGTCTTTATTGACCAAAAGTAATAACGATTTTTACCACCTCGCTATGGATGTAATCTTATTTGATAAAATTTTTGTTTTGATTCAAAACAATGCATATTGCCTCCCAATTAGCTAATTGCTTTTCAAGCCTGTCATCCTTGGGTATCCATTTCTCCAGTCATTCCTTTTATGTTCCTCTAAAAATGAAAGACATCTATTTGTTCTCTCAGAGAAACCCAAACAATAGTTTATATACTTCAACTTATTTGAAACAGGTAATGTATCTTTAAGCATCTCTAAAACAATTGCAGGTTTTTTCTAATTCCTATCCCTCAATCAAACTTTCTCTGAAGACAACAAAATTGATCTCTAATATTTCTGTACTTTTAAGGCAATGAGCTGGCAGAATTGTTAAATGCCTCGTGGCATTTCAGTCGTCCTTACATTCTGAATTCAAATTCCACTGAGGCCAACTTTGCTTTTCATTCTTTGGGGATCGATAAATTAAATACCAGTGAAACATTGGGGTCGATGTAATTGACTGGTCCTCTCCCTCAATATTTCAGGCCTTATGCCTTTTGTAGGACAGATTATTATTATTATTAAGATGGTAAGCTAGCAGAATCTTTAGCATGCTGGATATAATGCTTAATGTCATTTCGTCAGTCTTTACATTCTGAGTTCAAATTCCATTGAGGTCGACTTTGCCTTTTATTCTTTCAGGGTTGATAAATTAATTACCAGTTGATCACTGGGGTTGATGTAATTGACTGGTCTCCTCCCACAAAATTTCAGGCCTTGTGCCTATAGACGAAAGGATTATTATTAAGATGGTGAGTTGGCAGAATCATTAACACACCAGGATAAATACTTAGTGGTATTTTGTTCGTCTTCATGTTCTGAGTTCAAATTCCTCCGAGGTTGCCTTTTCAGAACTCGATCATCTTGCGTTCGAACAACATGTGTTGCCCATCTCTATTGAATTCTCAGCAGTATGCTTTCAATACTGGAGATATCAGATTTTTCTATTTTGATATTTGATATCTCATCTTGCCACTTTTTTGTTGCGGATATTGTGCAGACAGCATGTGTGAAAGGTTTCAAGTTTCTCTTTATGTCTGTAGTAGGGGGACCATGCTTTTGTCTCGGACAAAATTGTGCTCAGAATAAGAGATTTAATTAGACTTATTTTAGTTTCCAAACTCACAAATGATGGGAAAGTTTTCCAGAAGCACTTGTAGCCTTAGATATTTTAACATTGATTTCATCTTCAAGAGTACTCTTAAATTTTACTGTATTGCCATAATATTTAAATGATCTAACCTATTTGAGTGGCTTATTGTCAATCATCCCACTTGAATCTGAGTATACTCTGTTACAGGATTTGGTTGGAATAAAACTTCAATCTTTTAAGTGCTGTTAAAATAATAATAATAATGGTTTCAAATTTTGCCACAAGGACAGCAGTTTTGGGGGGAGAGGATAGTCAATTACAATGACACCAGTGTTCAACTGGTACTTATTTTATCGACCCCAAATGGATGAATGGTAAAGTCAACCTTGGCAAAATTTGAAATCCGGATGTACAGACAGATGAAATGCTAATAGGTTGTGACCTTGATCAGTCGCCTGGTTTAACACTTAGGCACTTATAATGGAAATCATTCTGTTGCATGCATTGGACCAGGTCTTCAGATAACTTACTTTCCACCACCAGTCTCAGAGGTTCTGTGAAAAAATAATTAATTATGAGTACCTCTTTTTCTCTTCCAACTACGCCATTAAAAGTCTCCTACTTTTTCAGTTTATAAATATTCGACTATTTAGAGATAAAATCCAGAAATTGTTTATAGTAAATTTACACAAGCTGAACTAAGTCAATATCAATGTAGATAGTGCCAAATTCACCACGGTCTGATTCCCTTTGGACTGCTGAAAAGATTTCAGAAAAGCTGTTTGTCTAAAATTTTCTTTGCAGTCAAAGTAGAATTACAGTTATCACATGTGTATTTAAAAAAAAAAAAAAAAAAAGACTTTTTCTGTCTCAGCCAACAGAATAACAAATATATCTATGAGCCAACAAAATAACCTCAATGTTAACATCTTAAGAATAGAAGACATATAATGTAATATAGTCCTAAACACATCTGAAAGACAATATAGTCAAGACTGGAATATATTCCATCATAAGTTTCCTTGATTAAGATCGATCTGGGGTTACACTGCAATAACATAAGACCACAAATTAACGAGGGAGTCTACATGTGATTGCTCTATATACTAGAAATAGCAAACAAATATTCTTCAAATCAGACCATGCTGTCTGAAATACGGAAAAGGCACATTACATAATATTATCCAACATATTCCTAAACTGATAGGAACAATCAAAATACTTTTGATCCTTGCTTAGCTTGTTTAGGATTAACTGGGACTAAATGATAACAGTAATAACAAAAACAAACATTACTTCAATCTCAATGCTGAAAAATAGGAATATTGCTTTCATGTATTTTAATGAAGATAAGGATTTCCCATATCGGCAAGAAGTCAGAAAGCTATCAGCAAGTTGGTTTCGGTAACTGACTCGTTTCTAGTAGTCCTTCCTTATTTCATCACATTCTGTAATGATGAAAATCAGAATCGAATCTGGATGGATTGCAACTCAGTAATAAAAATATGTAATGAAACATTTCTGTGATATTATTTATTTCCAACTCTGATCAAACAAACGATATCATCAGAGCCGTTCCAGCAAATATTAAGCTAATATCTGTAACTCAAAAGTATAAGTAGATTCCTCTCTGATGAAGCAATTTATCACAGGGCCAAGGACAAGTATAAAAAATAAAATGCTCACTCACATCCTTGTAACCCTCTCACTACCTCCCAAAACCTCCTTGCCATTCCAGTAGAAGAAATATGATGTGGTACAATCCACAGTCCAGCCTGAACATAATATTAAGCATGGTAAAAAGAAAAAAAAAAGATTTCACTCCTTAATTAACTTCCCAAACTAGTTCATCTGGATGAAGGTGTCTGTTGCAAGGACTGAAATATCCAGTGATTATATATATTACATGGAAAAATGCAAGCAAAAGAAATGATATTCCTAAGATTATAAACCTGAAAAAATTACAGGAAAAGTTCAGGACAACTTATTACATCTGAACAAGAAATTTTTACTTAAAATATTGCAATTAGGATAAAATTTCAAATAAAATATTTAGATTTAGAAAATATTAGCTTCTATTAAAGCTAAAAATTTTATTACTCATGACTTCTATTAAAAATAAAAAATAACTCAAAATATTTTTCCCACTTTAAAAAAATCATTTTTAAAATTATTAATTAATTCGAAATTTGAAAATAGATTATAAAAAATGATAGTAGTACATAATTAGTTAGTACAATAAATAGAATACAAGAATTAGTTATATATTACAGTAAAATCAATCTATAACAACAAATTCACTGTAAAATTTGCTTGAGTTATAGTCTAAGTTATTGCCAAGTCTTCACATTTTTAGTCTTGACCCATTGCCTATTTTTTACATAATGAATTTGCCTACCATTTATACTATTCTACTTTGCATAAAACTTTAGCTATATTGGTACTTCTGGCTCTCATTTTTTGAGTATTCTAGTGTGTCAATATTTTAACAAAATGATGGTACCTTTTTTAATTATAATGTTACTTTGTAAATTAAAATCAAGTAATTTTTAATATTCATATTTTATCCTTAGCTGCAATATTTTAAGTAAGAATTTTCTTGTTCTGTACTTTACCAGATGTAATAAGTTGTCCTGAACTTTTCCAAGTGTTATAACTTGTTCTGTAATTTTTCAGGTTTATAATTTTAAGAATATTATTTCTCTTGATTGCATCTATCCATGTAATCCATGTTTTTCCACACTATGCTATTATGCTAATTAATAATGTGTCAAATGTATCAATCAATTAGCTTTGTCGTTGATAATTTTTTCTTTACCTCAATGACGCCAGTGACATACATTAAAATTCCCCTTATAGAACTATATTCATAAAAAAGTATAAAAGTATAGAACTACATTATCACTCGCAAATTTGAGAAACAAACACTCATAACGTTTTTCTTATAAAACGTCATTGCATGAGATCGATACCATGAAATTCCTCGAATTGAGCTCTATCACTTAAGCTTAATTAAAAATAGTTTGTATTTATAATAAAAAAAGTTAATTATACTTAAATCCAATTTTTTTGCCTTACTTATACTTTTTTCATTCTATTTTACTTAACAACTTTTTTGATACAAATTTTTGTTGCATGGGACTAAAACTATGAAATTCTTCATGCTTTCTTCAATCACTGAAACTAAGATAAATATATTTTGTTTTTAAAATAAAAAAGTTATTTAGATCTAAACTTGATTGGAGGTGTTACTTACTCTCCCATAACGTTGCTACAAATTCTGATGTAAGCTTTTTTCTACTGTATCAGATCTCAATTTTTTAATGCTAAAATGTTGCTCGGGACCATTCCTCTTCAAAAATGTTAACAGTTTTCAATTTGGTTTAAGAATTGAATTAGCGACAAGCTCTGAAAGATGTTGCGCGTAAGTAAATTGCGGCCTTAAGAATATTATTCAGCTACTACCGTAGTTGAATGATATATATATATAAGCTGGCACTCCGTGGGTTACGATGGAGAGGGTTCCAGTTGATCCGATCAACGGAGCAGCTTGCTCATGAAATTAACTTGCAAGTGATTGAGCACTCCTCAGATACGCATACCCTTAACGTAGTTCTGAGGGAGATTCAGCGTGACACAGAATGTGACAAGGCCGGTCCTTTAAATAATAGGTACAACTAATTTTTGCCAGCTATTCTTAGCAAATATGGATAGGCAAATTTAGCAATCATTCAGCCATGTCAGATGATTATTAAATTTATCTATCCTTATTTCGCATGAAACTGTTCGTAACAATTTTAATCGGTTGCTAGAAGACTATTGTATTATATAAATTATGTGTCTGTGCGTGCACGCCAACACACGCACACACACACATGTATACAAAAACACACACACACGCACACATATATACTTCAAACTTTCAAATGAATTTTACAAAATTGTGTTATTTTCTTAATGCATTAAAATAAAACAGTCATACATTCTTTGGTTTCAACCAATATATTTTGAGAATTTCATCGTATGTTGACAAGACAGTTTAATTGCTGGTGCTGCAGATAATGAATTTTTTTGCCACTAAAGTTTACTATCTTATGAAATATTTACACTTCAGTAATTAGAATAACAAGTAAAAACTGAGGAAAAAATAACATTTGCCATTTGATGGATTGCTGTGGGAAAACACTGTTTAATGTTATATCCAGTAACTTATTTGATTTACTTGTTTTTGTTATGCTGATAACAGTATTTCTTTAGTATTCTTAGCGCTGCCTATGATATTTAATAACTTTCGTTATCAAGGTGCAGCTGCGACGGTTTCATTTCGAGAAGGGTTACACTGTGACATGAGCAAGAACAGAAATCATAATCACTCAAGTTGTGAACAACTCTCCAAGAAATGGACACTCATCTATTGATTACACTGTGTATCAAAATTATTGCTTTTCTCTTTGGTTAGTAAGAGTTATTTCCTATTTGTTTCTATCTAGAAATTAAAAGAAATGACTACTCTCCGCTTTAAACTTTGCTTTTGTGACCTGGACATCAATGTTTTGAGACTGACCTATTTCTATTACATTTCAGACAGATTCAGAGCTGAGTTGCTGAAGCAGAAATATTGTCATAGAAAATATTTTGCTCAATACCACACACTTGCTTGTCAGTTTCTTGACCTTAATTCTTGAGCATGTCCCTTAGTGGCTGACAATATGTGCATCTCTGATCATGGGCAGGAGTAGAGGAGGAACATCAAAGCCATGTGTTGAAAAGGATTCTTTGGGGTTTGAATAAATATAACAAAACCAAAGTTTGAAGGAAATAGCTATTTTTCATACTTTCTTAGGGGTAAGCAAATGGGAAATAACAGTTGTTATCCAAGGATAAAAATTGTGTTAAACAGTGTTATTAGTGATAGAAAGTTACTAAACTGTGTGTTCGAGAAGAATAATCGTAGCCTGTGTTTTCACTGTTCGCCGCTTACTCATATTGGTTTCTTTGCACTGGGCACATATGACCTACAGTTTGGTCGATGGTGTGGGTATACGAGGTAGCGACGTTTATGACAATGAAGTAAACGTGAGAGAGAGCTTCTGCTTAATTTTTTTTATTACTCGCTAGTGTATTGTACTAAGACCGAATGCTTGTATGAGCTTAAAAAACAATCACTTGTATATAGATAAAATTGTGCATTAGTCAATAGAATTCTGTAAAGATAAAAAGCTATAAAAGCTGCTACAAATTAACTTTATTAAAGTGTATTTCATTTACTTAAATATTGTAAGAAACGCAAAACAAAATATTCTTATGATAAGCATTTTATATTCGAGTGCGAATTGTGACAGATTTAGGCGCGCAAGATTTTCACCTAGCTAAAGAGTTGATAATGATAAACAATTGCCTCTACTTGCAATATTTAGATGGTTGCCATAGTAAAAGACGCTTGCCCAAGGTGCCACGCAGTGGGACTGAACCTAGAACCATGTGTTTAAGAAGGAAACTTCTTACCACACAGCCACGTTTGCACCTAAATACACGCACACGCACACACACACACGAATATATGTATGAAGTATATGTGCGTGTTTATGTATGAATGTATGTACGTCTGTATGTATATTTCTCTCTCTGACTCAGTGATTAGAGCGTCGAGCTCACAATCATGAGGTTGTGAGTTCGATTCTCGACCAGGTTGTGTGTTGTGTTCTTGAGCAAGACACTTTATCTCACGTTGCTCCAGTTCACTCAGCTGTGGAAATGAGTTGCGACATCACTGGTGCCAAGCTGTAATGGCCTTTGGATAACATCAGTAGTATGAAGAGGGGAGGCTGATATGCATGGGCGACTGCTGGCCTTCCACAAACAACCTTGCCCGGACTTGTGCCACGGACGGTAACTTTCTAAGTGCAATCTCATGGTCAGTCATGTCCGCAGGGCGTCTTTAACCTTTTACACACACACGCACACAGGTACAGCTACACCCATATAAAAACATGCACACACATTAGAATAACAGAAGGTGAAGATATCATGATAACATGATTGACGGACTCGTCAGCTTATATTTCTTTATGATTGTTTTCTATTTTGAATTTAGGG
This sequence comes from Octopus bimaculoides, assembly GCF_001194135.2. Lineage (NCBI taxonomy): Eukaryota > Metazoa > Mollusca > Cephalopoda > Octopoda > Octopodidae > Octopus > Octopus bimaculoides. The sequence continues at coordinate 72,886,365 of NC_068985.1, forward strand.
CAGAACACAATAATACGCTAATGTAGTTTTCAATATTTATATTTTGAAAGTAACACAAAAAATAAAATATGAGGAATATGACAAATCAGTGGTACGTCTGCCAAATCAGTGATACGTATATGTAACCAAAAGATTTGCGTGGGTTTTAAATGTTCTGTTTCTTATGTGTCCCCTAAAATATTGTGCTATGGATTTCTAGAAACCATAGGATTCCTGGTAAAATTTTCTAGAGACCATAGGATTACTGGTGGAATTTTAACATGAAATGTAATGGGATGCGAAAATGCACACGAAACTGTGAAGTAGACGCGGCTTACCAGATATTCACCTCTTATTTTATGGTGCTGTTTCTACTTACATATGCCAGTCACTTTCCGAATTATTTTCTATATAAAAGGCAATTTAAAATCCTCACTTTAATATTATTGCTAAAATTACTTGTTGGGAAGAGGAAATGGTTGATAGATAGATAGATAGATATACACACACACAGACACGCACGAATGCACAAACGCACGCGCACCCTCTTTCTCTCTCTCTCTCTCTCTCTCTCTCTCTCACACACACACACACACACACACACACACACACACACGTTTCTTTGCTTTGATTTGCTTTTCTATGGGGTAACTTTACATTAAGCAGTGGAACGTACAATTTCCTGCAATTCAGACTGCCTCGAGGTCCCAGCAGACAAAAGGTATTGCCCCAGAAGATGATGAGGGAGATGCACTGAAACAAACATTCTAACTCACGGGGCTCGCACTTGCAGATAGCCATCTCCACCCCGAGACCGAGAACGCCAGAGATCTCTACTGCCACAGGGTCAACCACAAATCTGCCAGACCGATTAACAATAGAATAATTTGCTCTCATTCATAGAAGTCTTGCCTGAAGACCTCAAGCAGTCAGGAAATATTTAATTCTCGTCATTTTTTTCCACACCGGTTTTACTCAGACCAATAAAAGATTCACTTATTTGTGTTTTGACCATAGGCTCGGGAACACGGGTTACAGAGAGTACAAGTGCATCCACTAAAATGAAAACGCTTTAAACATCCTCCGGAAAACTTCATCGCCGACGCGAAAGAGTGCAGAAACATTTTTGCATTGATTTGAAACATTAACTTTTTTCATTATTGGATTTATTTGATTTGATTGATGGACAAATTTAATAATAATAATTATTATTATACCTGTGTTTGTTTTGATATTAAGATTGAAAAAATCGACCTTGTTTCTAAAAAAGTTTGGGCCTGGGTTTGCACTTACTTATGTAAGAACAGAAATAAATTTATTTCTCAAACGCGTGATAATGCTATAAATAGCGTGATCAGGATAAATTATCCATTTATTGCAGAAAAATACGCTACTGGCCAGCCATGAGACTCGAACTCACATCTCTGTGATTACGCGTAAAACACTTGACGCGTAATCACAGAGATGTGTCTTCGAGTCTCATGGCTGGCCAGTAGCGTATTTTTCTGCAATAAATGGATAATTTATCTTGATCACGCTATTTATAGCATTATCACGCGTTTGAGAAATAAATTTATTTCTGTTCTTACAATACATCTCAACGCTTCTAAAAAAGAACAAACTTTGTTCGTTTACTTTCATCGTAAAGTTGAATTTAACGTTAGCGACTTACTTATGTGTTTTGCTCGCCATTTTGGATCACGCAAGACTCTCTCCTGCTTCTCTCATTCTTTCTTATTGCTTTTACAGAACGTAGCAACTTCTCTGTTAATCTTTCAAATCTGGACAGCGTAAACAGTACAGATAACAGAATCGATCTTTTGTCTTCTGACATCTGTCTTGTCTTAAATAAAAAGACGCGTTAAGCGGGAAATGGGAGGGGGAGAAAACAAAATCAACTAGCGTAATCTCTATTTCGCTAACTTACATATGTTATTTTCTTTTCTATTTGCCCAAAGATATTTGTTCAGAGAACACGTGTGAATGAAATCGATCACTTATTAGTACTAATATGCATAGTGATTTCTTTCTGTAACACCTGAATCATTCACTTTGTCTTTACAATGACTAACGTGTACGTTTCCTAAAACATATTTTATGCAGTTTTTATTAATGTTGTAAATTGAAACCTATCTTCAATGCAAGAATTACTGTCTATTTTTAAACCTGTATTCGCAGCCCTTGTAAGGAAACGTTTTGTCTGACCCTTTGAATTAGTATAACATTTAGATGTTTACATTTGTGGTAGCATGTGCGTGTGTGTGTGTGTGTATGTATGTATGTATGTGTGTGTGTATGTTTGTCTATAAGTGAGTATGTATGCATATGTATGTGAGTGCGCATCCTTAATTTTCTACAGAGGTCGCTGTTTGCCTATTCTATAATATAAAGCATTTGCAAACGCATTTTATAAAACGACTGTTTTAATTAATCAAACACACACATGTGCGCGTACACACACGCCCCCCCCCCC
>NC_068985.1:72891165-72893467 GCF_001194135.2 Octopus bimaculoides
TATATATATATATATCTTGCCATCCTTCCCATACAAAAAGGAGCATATCTTTTAATATGGCAAGACGAATATGTACAGTTGTTTCGGAGACAAACAGAAGAGAAAGACGACTTGCAGAACTGAACTTGTTCCTTAAAAAGCAAAAACACCCCACCAAACTAATAGACCAAGCGATAACTGAAGCTAAAAATATCCCAATCTCTACACTAAGAAGACAAAAACACTCACACTGGGGATAAACTGAAAAATGAACATACAAATATCCCATTTGTTATCACTCACAACCCCAAGAACCACAATATTCTATAAACAGCCAAACGCCTTCTACCAATTCTACACCAGTTCCCATGTCTCTGACAAATAATCAAGGAGCAACAAATAATCAACAGCCGAAGGCAACATCAAATCTTAAGAAACTTCTAACCAAAGCAAAATTTGCATCAGAGGAAGAAATGATGTAAGTTACCAAATGTGGAGACTCCCGATTTGGGACATGTGATGTAATAGAACAGGGACCAGCCAAAAAAATTCAAGAATGGAAAAGAATTAAGGGTGAATGCAAATATGAACTGTAAAAGCAAAAACCTGATATATTGTATCACATGCCCACGATGCAACGAACATTATATTGAGGAAATAAAAACGAAACTAACCAATCGTGTAAATGTGCACAGACATCAAATGAAACATCCTACACTTAGATGCATACCATGTAGCGATCATTTGGACACCTGTGCACAAGGAAAATTTACAATTTTCCATCTTCATAAAATAAATGAAGAGAACGACCTTCTCCGGAAAGCAAAAGAAGAATATTTCATAAGATTTCTGAGTCCGAATCTAAACCGGAAATAGTCAACGACAAATTTACTGAAAACAACTTCCACTTTATATAATAACACTTGCGTGAAAATGTTAAGCACTGAAAGCGCTTGCATATCTATAAAAGCAAAGCCTATACACATTTTGTGAAATCTCTTCCTAAAGATTAGTGTCTTTCGACTTTCTAAAATAGTTCTTTTCTCAATCTTAACTCTTTGAGAAAAAATCTTCTCTCCATATACATATATACACACACACACCTCAAATTCATCCGTTCATTTTCGTCAGTTAATACTCCAATCTAAATTGGAGTCTTTACTTTTTTCCTTTCTGTTTTTTTCCCTCCTTTTCACTCTATCTCTTTTCCTTTTGTCACCATCGCCGTCATCATCACCACCAGCACCACTATACTCCATCCACATCCACCAGCCCAATCATCATTCAAACAATGACTTTCACTCATTTCAAGGTATACGATTTAAACCAGTTCTACTATCCTGTGTCATTCACCAGTGGGCTTCCACCGTCGAGAAATTTGATGAAAACAGTGTTGTACTTGACATGGGCAAAGCATTCAGCTATCTCAGGTACGCAAAACTCACAGAAAAATTACATACCTACAGAATCCAACTGTCAAGTTCGTGGATCAGAAGCGTCTAAAATAGGACCGGCATCATCAAAATCTTTTTGAACTACACTCTATCATATCTGGTCTACCTCAATGTTCGGTTTTTGTCCTCATACTTTTCCTAATATACATTGACAACTTATAATAATAAATGCGCCCTTTTAAAGCCTAGCCAAGCTCATGGGCCCGGCTTCCCTGTTTCAATGGCGTATGTGTTCTCCAGCTGAACGAGACGCCAGTCCATCGCAGCGTTACACATTTTTGCTAGCTGAGTGGACTGGAGCAACGTGAAATGAAGTGTTTTGCTCAAGAACACAACGCGTCACCCGGTCCGGTAATCGGAACCACAATCTTACGATCATGGTGCTGACACCCTAACCACTAAGCCACGCGCCTCCACACATTGACAACTTACTAAACCTTTATCACCAACAACGTTCATCTTTATGCAGATGATGCGATCTTTCATGCTTCTATAACTTTCCACATCCAAGCATCGTCCACATGTAATCTAGACATTTCATGACAGACCTGCACTCATTCTGTGAACAGAAATTTCGGAAGCATCCTTCAACGGGGTTATACTAATGTTCATTGTTTACATTATTTACATTTGACGGGTATTTGTCCTCATCTTGTTTGTTGTTAACACAACGTTTTGGCTGATATACACTCCAGCCTTCATCAGGTGTCTTGGAGAAATTTCAAACCCGGGTTCTCATTCCTAAGGTATTTTTGGATGTCATTATTTTTATTCAGGTCACGGCCTGAAATCGAACTCGGAATCTTGGGGTTAGTAGCCCGCTCTCTTAACCACTACGCCATATGCCCGTGGGGTAGTGGTTACGAGCG
>NC_068985.1:72893477-72893951 GCF_001194135.2 Octopus bimaculoides
ATATGCCCGTGGGGTAGTGGTTACGAGCGCGGGCTACTAACCCCAAGATTCCGAGTTCGATTCCAGGCAGTGACCTGAAAAATAATGATAATTAAAACAACAACAACAACAACAATGATAATAATAATTATAATAATAATAACAACATCGAAATTTTCCCCAAGACATCTGATGAAGGCTGGAGGGTATATCAGCCGAGACGTTGTGTTAACAACAAACAAGATGAGGACAAATATCCGCCAATTGTAAATAATGTACATAATTCCTCATCTCTTAAATATAAAACTGTATACCAATGTCGTCTTTCTCAGTAGCGCAATGATGCGGTCAATAAATATATTGATTTCAAATTTTGGCACAAGGCCAGTAATTACGGGGGAGGGGTAGTCGATTACATCGACCTCAGTACTCAGTTGGCACTTATTTTATCGACCCCGGAAGGATGAAAGGCAAAGTCGACCTCGCGGAATTTGA
>NC_068985.1:72895313-72895824 GCF_001194135.2 Octopus bimaculoides
CCACAACAACAGCTCTACAGCAAAAACACAGATAAAATCCATAAACTTGCTTGCCAGCATGATGAACATTTTCCATTAAGAATATACATTACTGAATTTCAAAGCTATGTTAGTATATCTGATTCCGGTTACATGGTTGATTATCTTGAATAACTTATTCTGAGAAAACTAACAATTTCCCACTTCATCTATTCACTTCCGAAGAAACGTTTTGCACGCGCAAACAACGGTTCACGCTTACTCGAGTGATTTTTGTCAGTCATCATCTACTAACTCCGCCACCTCCACCTACCCCCGTAACGACTTTAACACTTTCCTCGATTTCTTTAACACTGAGATCATGATGTAATCTACAAGTTTTTTTCCATTCTCTCTCTTTATTTTCTCTTCCTTTCTGTTGAAGAGCATGGGCTCGAAACGTAAAATACTTTTTCATTTTCCCGAGCGTCAAACTAATACACCCGCTTGTTGTTCATACACCTGTCTTCGTCTTTTGTGTTTTTATAAATTT
>NC_068985.1:72896179-72897256 GCF_001194135.2 Octopus bimaculoides
CTTTAGAAGATTTTATGAAGTAACCAGCATGTAATAAAACCATATATGTAACAATTAATACCAAATATATAATTATATAAATATAATTATAAGAGCACTAATGAGTAGCGCCACAAGCTAGAATGTAGTTCTTAGAGCCATTTGGCGTCTATTTCTAGCATGTGGAGCAACTTATTAGTACCCTTATTATAATTATATATTTTGTACGTACACATACACACACAGATATATATACACACGCTAATATCGAACGGTGAGAACGAGCGCTCAACACCACATTGTTGGATAAATATTCTTTAATTATGGGTGTGCTCGATCTTTCTTGCCTTGAAGCACAGCTTGAAGGGTTTAGTCGAAGGTTTAGATTTGGCACTTATTCTATAGGGGTCTGCAGTGGAAAGGCTAACTTATGCTGACGTAAACACTCCAACACCGGTTCTCAAGCGGTGATAGGGGACAAATACAAACACAGAAGCACTTACTACACACACACACACACGCACATTATGTACATAATCAAGGCGGACTTCCACGTAGTTTCCGTCTATCAAATTTATTCACAAGGTATTGGTTGGCCCGGGGCTATAGACGAAGAACTTGCTCAAGATACTGAGCAGTGACACTGAGCCTGAACGCATGCGATTGCAAAGCATTCTTCTTAACTATAGTCATACTTGCGCTTACACATATGTCTATATAAGGTGTCCATAAATTACCTTTACAATTTGAAAAAACTCAGCAAGTTGCGTGCATCTAATGGAGCCAATGTAAGAGTGTTCTGATGTTTCCAATAAAACTTAGTTTTCCTATGTTTTCCCATAAACTCTGCTGAGTTATCCTTATCTGTTTATACTGAAATTTGTTTTCAAACTGTAAAGGTATTTTATGGACGCCATGTATGTATGTATGTATGTATGTATGTATGTATGTATGTATGTATGTATGTATGTATGTATGCGTGTGTGCGTGCGTATGTATATATATGTATATGTGTGTATGCACACGTACATACATACATACATACATACATACATATATATATATATATATATATATATATATATATATATATATATA
>NC_068985.1:72902232-72903621 GCF_001194135.2 Octopus bimaculoides
TATATATCGCTTAGGTATTGCAAGATCTGGCGTAGAACTCAGTATACGTATAATTTAGAACGAAGTGTTAGACATGTATAGAGCAGTAATAAGAAAATGTGGTGTGTGTGTGTGTGTGTGTGTGTGTGTGTGTGTATGTGTGTGTGTGAGTGAGTGTGTGTGTGTACGCTCATAGTTGTTGTGCTTAACAAGCAGTGTAACGTTGTGTTTCGTTGCATTGCAGCTTGACAATTAGAGAACGATAAAAGAATTACCAGTCTTAAAAAAATAAATAGTAAGGTCATTATAATCGACTAAATAGTAGAAGGAGGTGCTTCAGAATGGCCGCAACCCACTGACTGAAACCAGTAAAAGAATAAAAGAAAGTTACTGCAAGTTATTTCATATCAGTTTCTCTATTTTTCCACAGAACTACCTTATACATACCTTGTTTATATACTGTCAGAGAGATTTTCTCCAAATGACTGGTAGACTGTAAAAAATTTTTCTCTGCGGTTTATATTACCGTTCAGCTAAGAAACTTTCGCAGCCAAAGAATCAAGCATTTAAAAAAAAAATGATTTGGAATAATTTCATGAAATTCGTCCCAGACCAACAACCTCCAAACTTAGCCCAGAGCTACACAGAGTTGAAAGATGAAATCTTTGAAAAAGAAAGATTTCATCTTTTCTGCATCATTAACTGTTGGCTACTTGCCAATGTATCAAATGATAAGCGGAAATATATCTTTTGTATACTGACTTTTTTCATTATAAGAAACAGATTTTTCTCCAAATTCATCTTGTTTTATCATCAATATTTTAAAGATAGCAAGGAGAGATGAACTAGCAAAATCGGGGTCGGATAAAAAATAAAGACCTTTGCTCTGTTTAGTTATAGCCTATGCGTTGTGAGTTCAAAACCCACTGAAGTCAACTTCGTCTTTCAGCTCTACGAATTCAATAAACTAATTTTATTCAACATATTCCCACCTCAGATTCATACATTTATTACGGCGGCCCTTCAGTTTTTCTAAGTCCTGTAAAAAGAACTAGGAAGGCAGGGTCTCCAACCAGCAATCACATCCGAATCGGAGTGAAATTTCGTTCCCTTGCGAGGTTTTTTCAATTGTGGAAAGTGGTGGTAGTCGGAGGGTGCCAAGTCAAGAGAGTAAGTTCGGTGGCTTACCAATTCGAAGCCAAAGTACTAGTACATTGTCCCACAAAAACAGAACACTACGGCGTTTCTACTTCGAAGCTTCACGTAGTTCGTCCAACAGAGACATTTGGCATTCTTCGTTGATGGTGCGACCCTTTGGCAGGTATTTATGAGGAGTATTCCGTCTTTATATTAGAACACTGAAGCTAGAATCTTTCTAACTGACTTCTGGGTCCGAAACTTCTTGGGATG
>NC_068985.1:72903737-72904578 GCF_001194135.2 Octopus bimaculoides
TGCAGAAAGCTTTCTTACCACCAAAATGTCGTGGATGATGTAGCCAACTCTTTCGCGGGAACCCGCCAGAGGCTCAGCTAAAACTTCAGCTGAAATCCGGTGGTCCTCGAGAATCATGATATGCACAGCGTCGGCTTTGTTCACTGGTTGCGGAAGTTCATCTGTAACCTCGAAATGACCAGTCCGAAAACTTAAAACCTAGATTTTCACTGTGGAACAAGACGAGCAGCAGCCCTGCAAGACTTCCCTCCTCTCGCCCATGGATTTCCACGTCTTCTTGCCTTGCAAAAAAAAAAAGGAACTTCATGACCGCTCGTGCTTCAATCTTACCAAAATCCCACTTTAGGAGCTGCCATTATGCGTTAAGTTTGCACAAAAGAGAAAGATATATTGTATAACATCATGATTCTTTGCACATCTCCTAAATAATTGTCCTACCTCCCCTGTAAATGTAACAGTTCTACCCTTTCGCGACACACTTAAAGCCAGGAACTTTTCAGCACCACTTTGTGTATAATGCGCGCACGCGCGCGTATGTGTATGTATAACCACTAACTTACGGAGACCTAAAAACATTATACCTGTTGTCGAGCGGTGGTGGGAGACAAAAAAAAAATCAGATATAAAGATACACACATATATATACATATATGTACACCAGGCTTCATTCAATTTCCGTCTACTAAATCCACTTACAAGGCTTTGGTCGGCCCGAGGCTGTAGTAGAAGACACTCAACCAAGGTACCACGTAGTGGGACTAAACCAGGAACTCTGTGGTTAGGAAGCAAACTTCTTGCCATACAGCCACGCCTGATATATATATATATATATATATATATA
>NC_068985.1:72906202-72906810 GCF_001194135.2 Octopus bimaculoides
GCACCACTTTGTGTATAATGCGCGCACGCGCGCGTATGTGTATGTATAACCACTAACTTACGGAGACCTAAAAACATTATACCTGTTGTCGAGCGGTGGTGGGAGACAAAAAAAAAATCAGATATAAAGATACACACATATATATACATAAGATAAAGTAAAAGAGAGCAGAAGAAAGACCGAGAGCGAAAGATAGGGAATGAGAGGGAGAATAAAATTCCATGCTAGCTTCCAAGAGAAATCCTTAAGAGGAATGTGGGTCACATAGATATAAGAAGAGTGTATACATAACGGCATGTGTTCTCGGTTTCTATGTTCTGTTGTTCAATAATAAAATATAATGAACAAAATTCCCAGAAAAATGTAAAACAAAGATGTTATATTTGGAAAGAGACGAAGGGAGGAAATGTTAACTAAAAGAAGTAAAAGATAAATGTATAGATTTAAAAGCAGAGAAAAAAAATATAACGACGATACATACATACATGCATACATACATACATACATACATACATACATACATACATACATACATACATACATACACACACACACACACACACACACACACACACACACACACATATATATATATATATATATATATA
>NC_068985.1:72906938-72911269 GCF_001194135.2 Octopus bimaculoides
AGGGAAGGAGAGAGAGTGAGAAAGGTACTGCGTTCTTTCTATATTCATTGTGGAACCAGTGTAAGTGTTGTTGATATCTGTCTTTGAACGTTCTGCTTGTTGCACCGATATAACTTATATATTCTTTGTTTTGACTCTTGCAGAAATGTTGCATTTATGATAAGTTCTTTTCGGGAAGTTTCCACTTGACTGGCATAACTTTGATCTGTTGCCGTTACATGTATTTTTGGTTGTGGGTTGTGGGTTTCTAGATATTTGATTATTCGTTGTTTCGCTGCTGCTGCCCTCGCCGCCACCACCAGTACCACCAGCAGCAGCAGCAGCAACAGCAGCAGCAGCAGCAGCAACAGCAGCAGCAGCAGCAACAGCAGCAGCAGCAGCAGCACCACCACCACCACCGCAACCACCACCACTACTACTACTACTACTACTACTACTACTAGTCTTATCTGCTTCTAAAAGTTAAACAGTAAAGTCAATATTGATGAGACGTTATGTAAAAGAAAAACAACGTAAGCAGCAGATTAAGACTAACAGTCAACATATTGGTAACGATGGGGATGATGACGAAGGGGTTAATGATGATAATGATAATGATGGAGAAGATAATGACATTGATGATGGTGTTGGGAATGTTGGTGGTGATGATGATAATGACGATAATTATTATAACAATGATAATGATGATGTTGATGGTGATGATGGTGATGGTGATGATAATAACTATTCCGTTTGTTGGTAAATGGCAAAAAATGTGAAGATGTTGAAAATAAAATGATTTTATGAAAAACAAAATGTAGGAGATAGGAAGATGATGAAGGTGGAGACCTATAAATATATGCAGGTGGAGACCTCTAAATATAAATAGATGTTAATGATGTAATGATGATGGCGATGATGATGATAATAATGATGATGAGGAGGAGGAGGATGTGGATGACGACGACGATAATGATGATGACGATGATGAGGATGTTGAGGATGATGAAGATGGTTGTGGTGGTGGTGACGATGACAACGATGGTGATGAAAGGAAGAGGGACAGTGTAAGAGAAAAAATACAAGAAGGGAAAAATGTAAAGATCTTTTGGTTGACGCGAATGAACGGAAAAAGAACTTTTAAGAGAGAGAGAGAGAGAGGGAGAGAGAGAGAGAGAGAGAGAGAGAGAGAGAGAGAGAGTGTGAGAGAGAGAGAGGGAGAGAGAGAGAGCGATAGAGGGAGAGAGAGAAAAGAGACAGAGTGAATATGTATAAATGTACGGAAACAGGCACTAACATGCACATATACATAGTCGACATATAAATATAGATACAAACGCACACACACAAACACACACACATGGACATATATGCGCGCGCACACACACACATGCATACACATATACACACACATATATAGGTGCTGATATATATCCAGTTAAAGGGGGAGAGAAGAGGGAAGGAAGGAGTGAAGTGGAGGTGATGGCGGGGATGGTGGAAAGGAAACTGGTAAGAAGTGTTTATACAATTTTTCTCAACACATCAAAAGAATTATTGTTTTATAAAAGATAACGAATCTCTAACTCCTAGGTATGAAGCAATTCTCAATGGTATTTTCTAGACAATACTTCTGCTTACAGGAATTCTTTTGAGCGTATAAAAATTTGTTACCCTTTCGGAATTTTTTTTGGCACTTGCCAGGTTATCCAAGGAAACTATAGTGAACATAATTATAATTTGTTACAGATAGCTTGGCACTTAACAATGCTGGTTCCCCAGTTTCATATTATTGAAGTTAAATAGCGTTAAGTCTGGTTAATAATAAAGATATTTTTTTTTGTCATATCAGGAACTTGTCCATGTCGGAATAATACATGCATTGTAGCATTGCTTATCAGTCGTTTGAGTGTTAGTCATTCCGTTTATATCCATTTTTTTTTCATCATAAACGACTCAGAGACGTCATCCGAATGCAAAAGAATAAAAGACAAAGCAAGCAAGGAAACAAACAACCAAACAGTGACACTTAGAAATGCTTTTCAGAAATATTTATGTGATGAGGAAACATTAATATTAGAATATGACTAATATAATTTTGATTGTGGCTTTGGCAAGTTAGGAAGATGAGTGCAGACCTGTGCTAGTCTCATTATAATCAACGAGGCACAGCCTTCTTTGCATTTGTCAAATTAGCGATGGAAGAATCACAAAGTAAAAGTACAATATTGCACATAGTTTCGTGTCGGAACAATGGCATATCAAAGATTTGTGCTGCTTGGGGCCGTTTTCGAGTTTGCTTCTCCCTACGAAAAATACGTAAAGTACTGTTGTCAAAATATGCTGCCCAGAGTGGATTGCTTCTCTGGCTCCTTGCCGTTGCACCACTGATACGAAAATAGAATTGCTTGTAGAAAAAAAAAAAAGATTCAGGGGTGCCATCTTTAAATAGTGCCGACAAATTTGATATAGGGATAATTAAAATGTTAATTACAAATAATTATGTAGTCAGGAAAAAGCAACAACGAAAAGCAAAAAGCAAAAACAAAAACAAAAACAAAAACAAACAAAAAATTATAAATATTATTTTAAATGTTTCAGCACGAACAAGTGACATAGTCAAACACATTTCGAATTTAATATAAAAGTGCATGAAAGCGGCGAGCTGGCAGAATCGTTAGCACGTTGGGCAAAATGCTTAGCGGTATTTCGTCTGTCACTACGTTCTGAGTTCAAATTCCGCCGAGGTCGACTTTGCCTTTCATCCTTTCGGGGTCGATTAATTAAGTACCAGTTACGCACTGGAGTCGATATAATCGACTTAATTCGTTTGTTTGTCCCCTCTGTGTGTAGCCCCTTGTGGGCAGTAAAGAAATAAGAATCGTTGGCTTGCCGGGCAAAATGCTCAGCGGCATTACGTCCGTCCTTACGTTTTGAGTTGAAATTCCGCCGAAGTCGACTCTGCATTTCATGCCTCCGGCATCGATAAAATAAGTACCAGTTGAGCACTGGGAACAACGTAATCGATTCATCTCCTCTCACAAAATTGCTGGCCTTGCGCCAAAATTTGAAACCAATATAAAAGATAATCAGCGCAGTATAGCCTTTACCGTGGTTACAAAAGTAATGACGAAGGATTCTTTATGTCTTTGTTTAAAATCTCAGTATAGTCATTTCTGAAGAATTACAAACAAGGGTACATATTACCAAATTCAATAACCTATCGCTCGAATGCAGAACTATTGAACGATGTGGCAGCAATTCATATCATATAAAAAGCACTTTGCTATGATCAGTTTCAGAGCTAGTTGACGAAATATTAGCAGTTCGTATAACAACTTCACTTGCCAAGCTGCATGCAAGTACCACATAGTAGTAGAGTTTATGTTAATAGTTTGTAGAGTTGAATTCAACTTGTTTTGAGTGTATAATTGTTGTTGCTTACAGCTCCAAATTTAAAAATAAAAGCATTCATGTATATTTCATCGACAAAATATAGCACAAAGGAATGATTATGAAACATTTTGTGCTTAACTCAATGACTCAGCGACATTTAAAGTTACAAAAACACTGCGCTGATTTTAATAGTTATATATCTTTCCCTTCTCAATACATACACATCCAAACACACATATATACACACACGTGTGTATGTGTGTGTGTGTGTGTGTGTGTGTGTGTGTGTGTGTGTGTGTGTGTGTGTGTGGAGGGAAGGATACAAAAATGTCAAATTTCTATAAATAGACGTATGTGATTGTATAAGTTAGTGCGAAGGTAGGAATCAGAGAGTAGGAAATGTATAATGATATACGTAGGCGTGCGCACACGTACATGTGCATGTGCGTATATGCATACAGACATACACATACGTGCACACGCACATACATACGCCCTGGTGCACATGTGCTTACATGTGCACCAGTCACACGCACCTGTGCATACAGGTACATACGTATACATATATACACATACACACACTCATATATATTTGTATATACATATGCACGTACACACACACATACACACATATATATATATATACATATGTATATATATAAAACAAATAATAAATGAGTATATGCATATATACGTACAGGTATGTGCATACCTACGTCTACCTGTATATATAGGTGCATATCTGGGTGCAGGACGTTGCAAAAAAAAACGTAGACAAAAAAATAATAATAACTAGAGTACAGAAAACACACAGGCCACATAGAGAACATTTTCCTTCATCAGCTACCCCCATTCTAACACAGGCGTTTCGAAGAGTTAGGACAGGACGCATCGTTAAAATGGCTCTTCCCACGGACTACAAATTAAATTTGTATACACAAATTAAATTTGTACCATGG
>NC_068985.1:72922583-72926295 GCF_001194135.2 Octopus bimaculoides
CACTTCTGTATATTTATCTGTGACAAAACATACATTACTCGGCCAGCTTGTCTCCTTTACTGGCATATAATATTCAAAACTACTTTATCCAGAAATTTATCGATTTTTAAGACGGTAGCATAGTGTTTAAAGAAAATTTGGCTGCAATTCAGGATCGTCTCTCTAGAGATAATAATAGTTTGTGAGTTCAATAATTTCGTTATTGCCAGGAATAGAAAAAATGTATACAATTTAAAATACATCACTTGAAGATGATTAGGGAATTACATAGTATCCTCTGGAAAATAACTATTTCCGTATTGTCAGGAATATGTTGGTTAATTTGGAAATGTTTTGAAAATCTCAGATTCATTGGTAATATAAACATGCCTTTTTTTCTCTTGGAAATATAATTTTGGATTGTTATTGGCAGCAGTAAAGTGTTTAAGAAATGTAGACTAGCTATATATTGTCTGAGAAATATGAGCTGCTTGTGCATTTATTTTCTGACGAAATATAGGTTAGTTTTGTATTGTTTTAAAAAGTAAGGATGTTATGAAGTACTTCGTAAATTTTTACGCCATTCTGTAGCGTCAGGCACAAAACCGAAAATTGTTGTGGAGGAAAGGAAAGAAAAAAATTGCACGATGTCATACATTTCTCAAGAGAATTGGTGGCGTAAGTAGAGGTAATTGAAATGAATTTCTTGCGAGAATGGAAACCAGCTGCAGATTCACCTAACGGCAGCTAACCTCTACGGTGCCGGCATCCCACCTTTGTAACAGCTCATCTTAGCCACGCGCGCGCGCGCAGCACATGCATTAGTTTTGTTTGAAGAAATGGCTGTGCTTGTGTCTAAGGCTGAGGCTTCTCATGAATAGCTGCAAGAAGATGTCTGTAGGAAAACGTCTTTCTGCATCCATCTAGAAGACGGAATGAAGATGGGGTGTAGCTATTTCCAAATGGTTGATGGAGCTGGAGAGAAAAGATGGCTGTAATGATTACTGCGGGGTCTTGTGGGTCACAATATTATTAGCAAGAGGAGAACAGACAAGCTAGTCGGGTGTGCACGAAGCCAGAGAAGTAGAAAAGGCAGTGGGGAGGAGGAGTCATTTGGGCCCAAAATTGAAGTGAGTTGCTGAATGAAATCATGGCGGTTAATTGGGTGACCTTTCTTTGGATGTCGTCTAGGATGTCCGTGTGTGAAGCAGCAGCAGCGTTCTTTGCCAGGAAAGGTATTCAATGATCGTGAAGACTTGGCATCTGAAGCGACCTTGGTAATTCTAGTAAAGTGTTACCATTGTTTAGACTAGAGGAATATGATATTGTTTAGGGCTGGAGGAATATGATATGTATAGTGATTGTCTTTGTGCTTTTGAAGAAGACAAAATTAGCATAACCTTTTTGAAGACGCTTTTGAGGTCTTTGTTCATGGTGTTGGTGCGGGTTTTGCGTAAGGTTTCTATGTTGCATGTGGAAGACAAACAAATGCAAATAATTAGAAAGGATGGAAGGGTGGTATCGTCTGCATATGAGTGCTAGTTGTGAGAAGTGACTTGAAATAAATCAAGCTTGTTAGGAACAAAACTTTACCATAGGAAATTCCAGGATATAGAGAATGTAGATCCAAAAGAATGTCTGATAGTTCCAAGAGGTGAAAGAAGGAAAGTGCACAGAGATAGGAAGTTTTCCAAAAAGCTTTCGTTGCCAGACATAGAAGAATGTTTTGCTGATTTCCTTTGAAAGCACATTGCTTTTAATAAATGCTTCGTGGGCGAGCGCTGAGTGACAAGAGAGAGTAGGAACCCAGTCCATCTGGTTTTACAAAAACTGAACAGGTGGTCACTAAGAGGGAAAGAAATTTAAGGTGAGGAAGATGGTTATCTTATTGCTGTCTCCATCATATTTAAGACGTTGGAAACGAATGCGATCTGGAAATAAGTGACAGGGTGAGAGGTGTTGCTTTCTGGAAAATGGGATTTATTCCACAGATTTAATTATATCTTGGAGTTGGGTGGTAGACAAAAAGAAATAATGAAGAGTTTAGAAATAACACGGGTTAGATGTCGAGCTTTCGGGCAGTGCAAATCAATCATTCTTCACGTTCCAGATGATAACTCTGCTCATGCGGAGCAAAAGCTAGTTTAAGGGGATGGGTGATTTTTTTCGGTGGTGGGGAAAGCTCATGATAATCGAAGACGTTTTGATCAATGTAGTTCTAAATTATACCATGTCAGAAATTCAAATGAGCGATCACGCTAAAGCACGTTAGATCTATCAAAGCGAAAGAGGATCAAAGAACAACAACAAAATACTAACTGGCAGTGTTGTTAGAATGTAAGTATTTTGAAACACATCGCTGCGTTCTGAGTTCAAATCCTTCTGAAGTTAACATTACATATTTTTCAGTTGTCGATAAACTAAAGTATTTGTCCATGTCGGTAGAATTGTTAAAACATTGGATGAGATGTCTCGTAGTATTCGTTCCGGCTATTTGCATTCTGAATTCTTGGCTGGTAGATTTATTCTATCGCTCAGATTAACACCACCACGTTAATATTTGGATGCCTTTAGCGGAGTCCACTCTGTTGCAAGTATTTGGTTGTAGATTTGAGGATACCTTCATCTCTTTCTCCCACCAGCTTTGAAGGTCTTGAAAACTAAAGAATCACCAACACTTCTCTTCCTTCCCAAACTAAACAATACAAACAAGAATTGGTATTCTTTCATAAATACAATTATTGATAATTAATTTATATTTATACGCAATTAAAATAAATACAATGATGTAATTATAAAGACAAATATAAACACATGTTTGTACATGCATTCATATTATCTAATATGATGGAGAACTCTGCCTTATTGTTGTTTAGCCAAAGGTTAACCGTGATCGAGCAAAGCTGGTTTTCAAACTTTGACCTTCCTTTATTTTTATGACTAAGCTGGATTACAACATTAAACGTTTTTTCTTTATTTAAGATGACAGGATTTGATTCGTGGAAAATTTGGACGCTATATCTAGCAGGTCAAGTGACTATGTAATGATTGCATCATTATGAGCGAAAGAGCCATCAATACGGCTATTTTGTTCATAATAATACATATTAATTTAAGTGGGATGCTTTGGGAAATTTTCATTCAGAGATGGAGTGTGATGTCAGTAAGGTTCTTTGTTGTTATCACAACCTATATCGCTTTTCTTGTTAGCTATTGAGTAGCTACTGAGTTACATATCAAGAAAGTAGATTATGGGCTTCCCAGATATACCCAGCAAAATTTAGAGAACAGTCTAGTTATAGTTTAAAAAAGGCTCGTTTTTTTGTCTTCTTGAATTGAAAAGAAATATAACTTTTTCTAGGATTTCCTAATTATTCTTAATTAAACGCTGTTTCAGAACCATAAAGGATATTCGGCAATGAAGATCAAATAATTGGATGATGCAACCACTTTTTACGCTGTCTATAAATAATTAAATCTGTTTGGGTCAAAATACGAGATTGCTCTAACTGATGATTTAGTATTTGTGGAACAAGTTGATCTGTAAATCAGTGATGGCAACTTGCGGCCCGAGTGACCACTTGATTGGCGCGCCTAACGAAAAACTACTTTGAATTTTTTCAGAAGGCAGCCGTGGCTATGTGATAAGAAGCTTGCTTCCCACCACATGTTTCTGGGTTCAGTTCCACTGCGTGGCCCTTTGGGCAAATGCCTTCCACTATAACTTCTGGCT
>NC_068985.1:72928195-72928720 GCF_001194135.2 Octopus bimaculoides
AACTCCGCCAACCACCGCAAAAAAAACAAAAAAACAAAACAAAACATCGTCGAATGCATTTTGGTATATATTTAGAATGTATTTTTTTTTCTAGGAATAACGGTCATCGTTTGCAACAACAACAATGTCAACATTTGCGATACTATCAAGATTTGCGATACTATCCCTTTATTTCTCATCGTAGGTGGGCAGATTCCTAAAGATTCTGCTCGCATATTTACAGCAAAAAAGGTACAGAGCCAGAACGTTAGATCGTGTAGGTGTATTTTTACCCACTCCGATGTTTACACACGGCCAGTTATACGTCACTGTGAGTAGAGCAACGGACTTCAGTAATTTGAAAACTAGTGTCGACCAAATAGAAAATATCGTCTATAAAGAAGTTTTGTAGTCATATTCATATTATCGAAAGGAATATGATTCATAATTTAAATAAGGAAATTTGTGAACTTTGAATGTATAAGAGTATAAACAAGCGTAAAATAGTGTAAACAGCTAAAATAAAAGTATAGCTAAATAACATTT
>NC_068985.1:72929292-72930969 GCF_001194135.2 Octopus bimaculoides
AATCCAGGCCTTGTGCCTATAATAGAAAGGTTTATTAGCTACTGCCAATATGCTTCAGCCATTTTTTGACAAGGAAATAATAATTTTATCACCGCCAGAATCGTTTGAGAATCGTTTGTTTACGTAGTCAGCACTTAATGTATTCGGCTGAATGGACGTCAGTCATTGGTTGAAATTACAGAAATACGACAACTTTAACATGAAATAAATTGCAATATAATAATTTTTCTTAAGAAGACTAAGAGAAAAAGATGTTTTATATGACACATTCTACCAGTGTCCCAAGTTTCAAAGTGTTTCGTTAAGAAAATACTGGTGCCCCCGTTTTGAACTAGATCCAGGTCTGGCTTTCATTAGGAGTGGTCCACATAACCATTTATGATACAGAGGCTGGGAGCCTATTTCAGTTTGGGGAGTGAATCGTCATCACATGCCATTTAGTCGGAAACACATGTCATATAGCTGCAATAGAATGCTGTATCACCAACATTAATGTGATTTCTCTAAGACATCACCCAGTAATCTCTCAAGTCCATTTACCCATTTCTCAATACGTACCTCTGTTAATGACTTCCCTCCCTCATTTTATGCCTCCATCGTAGATGGGTAGATTTGCTAGTATAAGAAAGAGCAACAGTTCGGTTTAATACTATATAAACCACTGCTTAAGAAGGCATTCATTTTTACTCTTGAGGAGATACAGTACATAACTGCACCTCCTCAAAGATAAAAGTATTGTATGACAGCTTATATAAGCATTAACGCAATAAATACATAGTTATGAATAACTTCATAGCAATAACGGACGAAGGAAATGAAGCAATGTTTTTTTTCATGTTAATACTAATAAAAGCTGTTGTTTTTTAATATATTCATTTCCTCCCTTCAGGAGATACAGAAATATATGGAAACAAATGTACTGTTGCCAAATTATGATCCGTTAATAATAGAAATATAAAAGAAATGTCTCTACTTTTACAATGTTTTGATAATTTTACTGAGTTATTGCCTCTTCAATATCTGTTCGACTAACACACACACACACAATTACATACTTATATATGTGTGTGTATGCGTGTGTACATGTACGAATTATATATGTATATATATATATATATATATATATGTATAACTCTTCTCCGTAATTCTCCTTCGGGTTTGTTTACAAACTTATAAATATGTGTGTGTGTGTGTGTGTGTGTGTGTGTGTGTGTATAAAACAAGAAGAACGGACCTTAAATAAATTTCAAAAACGAAACATGGAATATTTAACACAACTTACATCTAGGGACTACTAGATGTTTTAGTGACTGTTCACCTCGTCAGTGGTTGTTGGGCTAAAGACAGTTGCCGGTTTAATCGCACAACATATAGTAGTTATTGATTCCACAAGCGGTTAGTATTTCCATTGACCAGGAACGGTAAAACGAACAATAAAATAACAAGCATGTGTGTTACCCTCACCCCAAACTCCACATATTTGGCCACTTTGTGAAAATTAGACTTTGTGCTTACAAATCATTCTTTTTTCTGTGATCACAAATAAGGAGAGTGGATCTAACTGGTTTCAGAATTTACTAATTCCTCATCAGAGATATGTTATTTGTTTCTGTCCAGTGAGAGAGAGAGAGAGAGAGAGAGAGAGAGAGAGAGAGAGAGAGAGAGAGAGAGAGAGAG
>NC_068985.1:72931306-72933421 GCF_001194135.2 Octopus bimaculoides
CACACACACACACACACACACACACACGCGCACACACACACACACACACACACACACACACACAACGGGCTTATTTCAGTTTCCGTCTGCCAAATTCATCCACAAAGCTTTGGGTCAGTCTGAGGCTATCGTAGAAGACACTTGCCCATGAATTCGGAATCATGTGGTTGCAAAGCAAGCTTCTTAGCATACAGCCACGCCTGTGTGGAACTTCTGCTAAATTTTCAGGTACTACTATCCCAAACCACGTGTTCCTGTCTACACGCGCGCATACACACACACTAGTTCACGCATTGTTGTTGGCTCTCCGTCGAGGGTTCCAGTTGATCCGATCAACGGAACAGCCTGCTCGTGAAATTAACGTGCAAGTGGCTGAGCACTCCACAGACACGTGTACCCTTAACGTAGTTCTCGGGGATATTCAACGTGACACAGTGTGACAAGGCTGACCCTTTGAATTACAGGCACGACAGAAACAGGAAGTAAGAGTGAGAGAAAGTTGTGGTGAAAGAGTACAGCAGGGTTCGCCACCATCCCCTGCCGGAGCCTTGTGTAGCTTTAGGTGTTTTCGCTCAATAAACACTCACAACGCCCGGTCTAGGCAAGTTCACACATACAAAGAGCTCTAAACATCATTAAACAGCGCATTACTTCCTGAACCAATCAAATCATCTTACTCTGCCTCTCAAATCCAAGTGAGAACTCTTTCCCACATCAAATGACCTCTGTGATCATCTAACTAATCTCCAAGATCAACGCCCGACACTATACTCTCCCCAAAATAAATTACCCGCTATATTTTAAACTAAACACATCAACCAACGATAAAAACAAAGAAAAATAAAACCTATATGATTTTGTTGATCTAGAAACCTAAATATACATAACAATATATTCCGTTATTATCGCAGTCTGAAAAATCGAAAGACGAAATGGGCGCTAAGCGAACAATTGCCTTTTCATTGTAGCAAATAAATATTATACTCTTCTTAACTATCTTGAGTTCTCATAGTTGGCTCTACGCCTGCACAGTACGCAAAACCTACTCATTTACACACAGAAAGACAGACACACATAGTTGTATAGAAAAACACCTCCTCGCAGTTTGTAGCACACGAAAAATGTGCATGTGTGTGCGTATGAGTGTGTTTATATATAATGCGTATGGGAAGACGTATATGTATACATTTGTGTGAGTGAAACAGTGTGTGTGTGTGTGTGTGTGTGTGAATCTATACGCGTGTACTAAGACAATATTAAGCTTATATTAATGATTGAGTGACGAAATTCCGGAAACACAATGAGATTTCCGGAAAAAATACCAGGAAATAATTTGAAAACAAGCAAAACGTTGTTCAAATAAGTATTTTTATAAGAATAACATTAACTTTTTTTTTAAACCAGAAAACACCACACTTTAAATACATTTGTTATTTTATTACTAGCAAAAACTTCAGAGCCAAGGATTGGCGAAACTGTTAAAGACGTGGCCAAACTCTTATATTCTGTAGTGTTTAATTGCGCTCGTTTCTCTTTTCCGTTTGAATTCCACCAAACTAAACTTGTTTTTCTCTCTTTCCCCGAGTGTGACTTTACTAATAGTCAAACATTGCAGTCGATTAAATCCTCGACTAACTCACCACTTGACATCAAATGTGTAGTCATATACAAGGATGTGCGTGTGAGAGAGAGAAAGAGAGAGTGTGTTGCGATATAAATTTAATTGCACGACAAATAACTGGTATTTAGAACTTGCGTATTCCTGTATATCCGAAAGGAAACTGTGAGGGAGACTCTTTTTAAAGTCCGAGTTTGATTTGGTTGAACTTGCAGAGTTCGAGCACACGGCAACATAATATCTCCTCCACTATTTAAGTATTACGTGTCAAAAGTGAAACAAAAACACTCATGTCAAATACTTTCACTTTAAAAATGAAACTATTCCACTAACTGAAACAATCACATTTCGATACTGTAATGACAGATACTTTCACAGAGAGAGAAAGAGAGAAAGAGAGAAAGAGAGAGACAGAAAGAGAGAGAGAGAGAGAGAGAGATGTATATGTATACATATACATGTATATGTACACCATTTCGATACTGTAATGACAAATA
>NC_068985.1:72936871-72946764 GCF_001194135.2 Octopus bimaculoides
CTCTGTCAAATGAATCACCAAAATTGGCCTTTCATTATTTATAATCTGAACCTGTTTGTTTGGTTACGAAATAAAATACACAAAACGTGTTTCTGAATTACGTGTATTTACTTTATATACATATGAATTGAAAACTTTCTTCTAGCATTCCACTTAATATCTATGTTCCATGCTGGCATGGATTGGAGAGTTATTAATGTAGAAATATGGTATCGTAGCTACTAACAGTTGAGGGCTGCGTAGTCTAGACGGCGTTTTTCGATTTCATTATTCCCTTTAACCCGGGCAACGCCGGGTATTTCTGCTAGTATATATATAAATATATATGTAGATGGTTCAAAAGGAACACACGAGCTGAAAAGTAACACACGATATATATCGCCTAGTGAATAGAATAAAGTATGCACCTTCGACAATTTTGAAAACCATTGGGACTGGTGTGGAGAATGGTGTTAAATTATCCTCGGATTGGAGACCCGTCCGAATGCTTAGATGTTTAGACTCAGCTAAGTCATCCAAGAGCCAGGGGGCGGTTTTAAACCAAGCGACAGCTTCAGTCTATCGCCCAAGAACACTAACAATCCGTCCGACAGAGCCTCATATAATTTCTGTTTGCTAAATTCCTCTCGCGAGAATTTGACCAACACTGGCTCTTTTCACGTGGGGGAGAAAAAAGTAGCTAGGAAAAGTAAAAACTTGCATACAAATCATTATATTTTATTTATTTATCTTTTCATCGGCTTTTTCATCTAGACTTTGTGATGTATATTTATCCAACATGAAAGATCACGGAAGATTCTGAGACAAGCATTTGTAGAAGTTTCGAGGGTTTAGTTGTGTGTTGTTTATGTGTAGTAACAGACTGTTTGTGTCGTATGTGTAAAGACTGCGTTTGTGCAATTATACGATACTAAGTTACCAAATCTTCTTCGGAGGAAGCTATCCCACGTAATATTGCTTGAAAATATAAGTGTGATACTTGCCATATTGTTTTCAAATTTTGGCACAAGGCCAGTGATTTCGGGTTAAGTCGATTACATCGACCCAGTATTCAATTGGTACTTATTTTATCATTCCTGAAAGGATGAAGAGCAAGGTCGACCTCGGTGGAATTTGAATTCAGAGCGTAAAGGCGAACGAAATATTGCTAAACATTTTGCCTGACGCGGTAACGATCTTACATAATACTGTTCGGAAATACAAGTCTAATACTTGTCATATTAAAACTGTTAACTACACACGTGCGGACACACAACACATAGATACTGACATAGGACGGTGGAAACAACTGTTAGAGATAAGTGCAAGTTGAATGCACTAAATAGTATTAGACATGCTTTCTCAAAGAATACTCTGTGTTAGAGATCATCTACGGAAATGAACTCCTCTGGAATTCCCTCCCTGCGTTAAGTTACGTCACTCACGAATGGGTGTTCAAATTCCAGAGAATAGGACTTTATCAGTTCAAGCAGTTTGATCCTGAAATTCAAAGAAATTCATCTTGTACTGAAAAACATACGTTGTCGAAAATTAACAAAGCTTTCAGAAGACTATATAGTTGATTGAAAAAAAACTACACAAGACATTAAAATTCTGGTCTTTGCTGATTTAATTATTTTTCTTCATGTAATTCTCAAGTGTTCAATAATAATAATAATAATAATAATAATAATAATAATAATAATAATAATAATTTTTTTTCTTTCTTCTAAAAGTACAAGGCCTGAAATTTGTTAGGAGGGTGCTAGTCAATTACTCCACAATCCTGAAAGGGTGAAAGGCAAAGTTGACTCTGGCGGAATGTGAAGTCAGAACGTAAAAAGCCGGAAGAAATGACGCTAAGCATTTTTTCCGGCGCAGTAACGATCCTGCCAGCTCATCGCCTAAATAATATAGATGTTTTCGATCTAGTTTGGATTCTTTGTCATCAAATTTGATTGCAAAGAATTCAAATTTGATGGAAAAGAATCCAAACTAGATCGAAAACATCTATAATAATAATAATATTGCACAATTTGTACATAGAAATGGAGATGCATTCATACTTCATCAATAACATTCAATATTTATATATATAGCCAATCACATGCACATATACGCATTAGATCCGGCACTGTACTTACATAACCACTCATACTCTCACATTTATAATTACAATTGAACATATACACCACCACCGCTCTGCTTGAAATAACTTCCCATTTTTATTTGCTTTCTTTTACCAGAGATAGAGAGAGAGAGAGAGAGAGAGAGAGAGAGAGAGAGAGAGAGAGAGAGAGAGAGAGAGAGAGAGAGAGAGAGAGAGGGAGAAGTTTTTTTTTTATTCTGACAGGGACGTTAGCCTTATGCAGATAATGTCCACAATAGGACTTGTGCTAACAATTTACAGCAAGTCAGGGATACCATCACCTTTACCAGGCATGGGAAACCTTTCCCGAGAAGCAGGCCCGCATGAGACATGGCTCATAATCTGGCGAGCCGCACTCCAAAATACATTTAACGTAAGTTTTTGTTCGCCGTGCCATTCAGAAAGTCCTGTGGGCCGTAGATCATCCACAACTGATCTACAAGCCTTTGCCTCTTATGGAGAATGTAATGCGCCTCCATACGGTATCTTTGAGCAGTTAGTTGAAACGAACCAATGAGAATTAGATATCTTAATTGATATACGAGACGTGATTCACGGCACAAGTCTATATCACAACTTATGCTTCTTATGATTAACACTATTACACGCCCTTGTCACCAATAAAGAAATTATTATTAGAGCTGTCAGGCAACCGAAGACTGAGTCTCTCGTTTTACTTGTGCCTCCTTGCTGGCTATAGTGTCTATTAATTCTCCTATTTTTAAAACATAAAGAAGACATTGCAAGTGAGATGTGTCTCAACCGAACCAGACCAAACAATAATTTCTTCAGTTTCTGGTGATTATCTTTGACTGGCGTCCTTGTATCTTACACCCCTATTCATCAGACACACTTACATGCTCTCACACATAAATATAGACATATTGCTATGAAAATTATCTATGTACTCTCTCCACGCATAAATAGCAATGTATGTCACTTGATAGCTACAACAAGCACCCATTGTAAAAGAGATTTCCATACGGCATAGTGTGTGCGTATGTGGGTGCATACACATACATATTTGTGTGTGTGTGTATGTGTATGCATATTCACATTTACCCGCACGTATATATGCATCTATATACATACATGTATACCAGAGTAAGCACATAAATATGAAAGAAGGTGATATACATACATAGTACAAAGTGGTGAATTTATATAGTAAATGACACCCATAGGGTGAATAGTAGTTAGTAGAGCGATCTCTTTAACCCATCTATAAACTTCATTGATTCTGAGAGCACCAATGATCACTCACTAACACACACACGCAAACGCTCACACACAAACAAGCAACCACAATCCAACGGGGTGACATCGACTTGGTTGCTCTTTTAACTAGAAATTACAGCCAGTCAAATTTCATTCTAATGACACGTTTTTCACCATAAAGAAGAAAGTACATTGCATAATTCAAACTTAGATACTCTGTTTGACCACTGTCGGATAGTCAAGACTAAAACGTCTTTGATCACAGGTCAGCGTTGAACTGAGTCCACACAACAACAACAAAATTAGTAACATGCCATTGTGGAAACCTGTGCACGATCGCTTGAGTTATTGAAAATAGCAGTGAAATCTTTCAAATCACATTCTATTGTTTTCAAAATGGAGGAACATCAAAGGATGGTTGGTTGGTTGGTTGGCACTCCGTCGGTTACGACGATGAGGGTGCCAGTTGATCGGATCAATTGAACAGCCTGCTCGTGAAATTAACGTGCAAGTGGCTGAGCACTCCACAGACACGTGTACCCTTAACGTAGTTCTCGGGGGATATTCAGCGTGACATAGAGTGTGACAAGGCTGGCCCTTTGAAATACAGGTACAACAGAAACAGGAAGATAGAATGAGAGAAAGTTGCGGCGAAAGAGTACAGCAGGGTTCGCCACCACCCACTGCCGGAGCCTCGTGGATCTTTAGGTGTTTTCGCTCAATAAATACTCACAACGCCCGGTCTGGGAAAAGAAACCGCGATCCTTCGACCGCTAGTTCGTTGCCCTAACCACTGGGCCATTGCGCCTCCACAACATCAAAGGATAATGTAGTTTTAAATACATCTTGTCTGAAAAAAAGAAAAATAAAACGCAAGATATTTACTGTTAGAACGTCTTTGTTCAAAGGTATGTTAGATCAGAGTTGATCTGGGACTAAATAACATTAAATAACAGATTCAACAAACAACATACAAATTAACAAGTAAGCAGTGCTGGGGACAGACAGTGGGAGGGGAAGAAATAATACTATTTGGGAACAGAATCCTTTGAAAGTCTCTGAAGTGTATTAGAATAGGACATTGGAAGACTGCGTTTTACAACAACTAATTGTTCTTGTGCAAGAAAGATTTTATCTTCAACATCTTGTTGTTCTATAATTAATTTGATCTTCATTAAAATATAACGATGGAAATCTCTGATACCAGAATCCGGCAAATAACGACACAATATGCTTTCAATTGGCTCTTGCCTCCGATCGATATCAGATTTCAGCTGTTTTGCCTCCTGATATTGTCCGTGTAATCGGTCTCGTTTCTCAATAGCAAGTCTCTGAAATTGAAAGAAATTATGTTTTACAAATACAACTTACAATAGAGGTGGCGACAAAAAATTTAAAAGTATTTGCGTCTCTACCATCTGTGTTTAAATTCGCTGAAGTCGGCGAAAATTCTTTTGGCATCGATAGAATAATTATCAGTATCTATTAGAATGCTTCTGTGATTGATTTTGATCAACTGTTCTATCCCAATGCATGATTTTGTGTCGCTGTTAGAAATCGTTATTACAAGATAAAGAATATCTGAACCAGTAGCTATTGTCTATTTTTCTGCATGTTGTGTTCTTTCTGTCCTACCTTTGATTTATATAATAATAATAATAATGATAATAATAATAATAATATATATAGGAATCCTTCACTTTACGGAAGTAATGCGTTCCTGGAGATCTGTACGTAATGCGAAATTAAATTTCCTATTGATTTTCAATTGCGTATGTGCGTTCGTGTATGTGTGTAACGTGATGATAGCTTTCGAATCGTTAACTACATACTTTGTAATTATATACCACAAAATGGTTTGAGATATATAGTTACATTACTTTTCTCGACTGAGTGTATATTTCATCTCTGAAGCCCATAAAATAACAGTAGTTCAGTTTTTAGTCTCAAACTGTTTCTTTCCTTCTGAGGGCTATGTATATTTCTCTATCTCTCTCTCTCATATATATATATATATATATAGTATGTGTGTGTGTGCCTAACGATAAAATAGAAGGGCAAGTTGTCGTTAACTGTAGTAAAAGCGTTTATAAATAAGTTATACAAATAATTATTGAAATATAATGATACAGAAAGCTAGAAGATGCTCCATAGTACTTATTCATAGATAGGTAAGTATCTAAGGAATTCATCTAAGGAACTCCCAGAGAAGAGAGAAGAAAACTCAATGTAGACCTAGACCCTTACAGCTGTTTCTAGAATTCGGTAATTGATAGATGCAGTAGTGTGCATTGTGCACACACACACACACACACACACACAGATATATATGTATGGCCGTAATGCAACATTAAATTTCCTATTGATTTTCATGATCGTTAACTACATATTGGATCTTAACTAAAACGCAAGTCGCTATTCAGCTAAGCAGAAAGTGTAGTTTTAAATTGTTAACAATTTAAAATTATGCTATACAAGTTCCCATGAGAGTGAAATTACAGATCGTATCTCGAAATTAATGGGCTTAGTTAACGATTTCCATGTGTGCGAAATCCGGGAACCTGGGGTAACCATAATGCAGAGGATGCCTGTCTATGTATGTATATATGTATGTATGTATGTATGTATGTATGTATGTATGTATGTATGTATCTATCTATCTATCTATCTATCTATCTATCTATCTATCTGTATATATATATATATGTATATACACATATTAAATTAGTGATTGAAAATAAATATGAAATAATATGAATTTAAGCTCTAATTACAATATCAGCTATATTCTGAAGATGGAATACGTGACATGAGAATTAGAATACAGCATGAGAATGAGAATATTGTCTCAAATAAACACACTTTGTGTTATTGACCGTTAAACTCAGAAAATGGTACTTCAAATGCAAGTGAAAATCCTTCAATCCTAATTACGTATACACAGATATTCTCTGCACTAGGGTATCATTTCCTTCTTGGAAATCTTGCGAAACCCATATTCTGTTAACTTCCACATTATCCACACACACACACACTTATATATATATGTGTGTATACACACACACACGCACACACACACACACACACACACGCATACACACACACACACATATATATATATACGCATATATACACACACACACACACACACACACACACACATATATATATACACATATATACACACACACACACATATATATATATGTGTGTGTCTATATATATATATATATATATATATACATATACATATAAGCTGGTGAAAATAGAAGGAAATAGGAATAACGTATCGTGTATGCTGATTTCCACGTCACGCAACATTTTCAGAGACGCAATGTGCCCGGAAGACATTTGCAATTCCAACTGATTACAAATTCTTTTCGGCACCCAACATTCTATAAGCAGACTCTTAACTGTAAGTCCTTCCCAATGGATAAGTATGAATTAATAAGGTAGCAAATTGGACGTCAAACTTTAAGTACTTACCCTTCGTGTTTCGTCAGCACAATTGGCTGAATTTTCTGCTCTGGCGAGCAGAACTGATAATTTCATTAACAATCGCATAACCATGAGTAAATCTTCAATATAAGCTCGATATTTATTTTTCTCTTGTGGATTATCACACAGTTCTTCCAAAGAATTAAGGATCTGCAAACAAAACAAACCATATTAAATTGATTTCAAATTTTGGCACAAGATCAGTAATTTCTGGGGAGGGATAAGTTGATTACATTGACCCCAGTGCTCGATTGGCACTTACTTTATCGACCCAGAAAGGATGAAAGTCAAAGTCGACCTCGGCAGAATTTGAGTTCAGAACATGAAGACGACGAACAAAATGCCGCAAAGCTCAGTGTGCTTAACTATTCTGCCAGCTCGCCAGTTTACAGATCATATTAATTTGCAGGGAAAAGACAGAACTACTTCATAAATGAACGTCTCCCTCAGCACGCACGCACACACATACACACACAAAGTGAATATAATAAAGTGTAAATTTGCTTCGCTGACGAGATCTAATAAAACCAAAGACGCCTGTAGATGTCACAATGTCACGTACTAGAAAAAATAAAGTCATATACTCCACTACATTCTACTTTTAATTAAAATTCTTGAGTTGTTTCTTCTGTTTTTCTTCCTTCATTATGAGCATAATTCTAATTAATAAAAATTTCTTGCACACTATATGTTAGCGGCTAATTTACTATTTAATGATCATAATCTCGGATTTCGTTACCAGTGAATTAAGTTTAATCTACACAATTGTTGAAGAGGAAAATAGCTATTTTACAAGTGATGCTAAGAGAAACGTCGCCAAGCATTGTGTCCGGCGTGTTAACGATTCTGCCGGCTCACCATCGTGAGGCATATTTATATTATTATATGTATTAAAATATATATACAACGAAATTCCTCACAATCTTAGGTTTCCAAATTACATAAGGAAGTGGTCAACAGGAGGCTATGGTAGAAGACAATTGATGAATTACTTCTCAGTGGGGTCGAACTTGGAACCACATTGTTGAAAGCGAAATTTTTAACCACAAAGCGTGCCTGAGTACTTCCCCCTTCAAACTCTTCCTACAGAAAGAAGTGGATTACGTATTATGAGCTAGATAAGCGTTCGTCAATTTTTCAAACCCGTTTACCCTACGGTGCATTAACCCTACTTGCAATGACTCTGACAATATTGTGATACGAAGGAGGGTCTCTTAGAAATATTATTGCCAAGAATGTAGACCAAACAAATAACAATCTCAGTCTTTTCTGAGAAGATATTTCGAGCAACGCTATCGTTAGATTGGGGAAATGATAACAATAAAAGAAAACAAAATCTAAACTAAAAGAAAACAGGAGAGATGAGCTATCATAAAGAGGTTGGTATCGAAAGTGAAACCTTCAAAATGAGATACAAATTTGTTTTTGTATATAAATACTGGGTTAAAAGTATGCAATTTCGAGAAACACATTTCACTTTCAAACGTACAACACAAAGTGTTTATTGTGTATCTATATTTTATATTTATAGATGGTAACATCAGATTTGGTGCTATATGATTAATGTTATGTTTATAACTCATATAATAAGCCAGTCTCTATAGGCAAAGAAGAGAAACTATTTTTGAACGCTATAGTTATTTTTTGTACAAGAATGTTATTTACTCGCATTAAATTAAAGATACAGGATCTATTTTAAAACGGGGGCGCCAGTTTTCATTTATGTTTTATGTAGTGTTTTTGGTACGGAAAGACTTTCAAACTTCGTATACTTATCTATTTTGTGTTATAGAACAGAAAAATATTTTTGTATTCGAATTTATTTCATGTAAAAAATTGTCTTATTTCGATAATTTCTACTAATCACTGACGTCTATTCAGTTGAAAACAGTTAGCGCTGTAACGGTGTATATCGTATTAATCCCCTAACCCTAACCCTAACTAGACTGTTAACCGTAACCGTAACCCTAACCCTAACTCTAGAATCCGAACTCTAAAATTGTTACACACATAGATACGCACAGCGTAATTTATTATATAAACAATATATGCGTATAAATTACGATTAAACCGGATGAAATATGTCACAGGGAATAACATTTTTATGACCGCCCAGCAGTAACTCTATTGAGCTGAATAGACGTCAGTGATTGGTTGAAATTACAGAAATACGACAACTTTAACATGGAATAACTTGCGAATTCCTTTTTTTTGTTAAGAAGACTAAGAGTAAAAGATGTTTTATATGACACATTCTACCAGTATCCCAAGTTTCAAAGTGTTTCGTTAGTGTTTCGTTAAGAAAATACTGGCGCCCCCGTTTTAAAATAGATCCAAGATACATAACAACAACAGCATAATAATAATAATAATAATAATAATAATAACCCTTTCTACTAAAGATACGAGGCCTGAAATTTGTAGGGTGGCGGTCTAGCCGATTACATTGAATCTTGCTCTTAGCTGGGACTTATATTATCGACCCTGAAATGACGAGAGGCAAAGCTGATCTCGTTGACATTTATGCTCAGAATTCTGCCAGTTCATAATCATAACAGTGATGGCTATTCTCACCATCATCGTCGCCATTATCATCATCTCCACTACTATAAGGAATTTTGTTTTAGGATAAATAAAGAATGTTTCGAAACCCACCTTTTCTCCTAAATTATTGATATCTTTGGTCTCTCGTTCAATGGTTTGTTTGACGACTTGTAGAGCTTCTAGTTTTTTTCGAATGGACTCTTTCAGTTCTTCCTGTTGTAAGAAGATTAGAATAGTGAATTAGAGAAAAAAAAAAACAAAAAAAGAAAATCTACGCATCACCCCACCCAGATGTTTTGAAAGGTTTCGTACTGCGTAAGAGCATCTGCTCTTTTCACACAAATGTTTGAAAAGTTGAAAACACCGAAAGCACGTAAACAATACGAAAACTTCCTTTTAAAACGTTTGTGTAATTAAAAAAAAAAATAGTTTTACAATGATTAATAATATTTAACTTCAAAATCTTCCTCGAAATATTGGTTTCAAACTTTGGTACAATGCCAGC
>NC_068985.1:72946890-72951116 GCF_001194135.2 Octopus bimaculoides
CCAGCATTCTAGTGGGAGGGGAAGAGTCGAATTCATCGATACCCAGCGCTCAACTGGTACTTATTTTACTGACCCCGAGAGGAAGAAAGTCAAAATCGACATCGGTGAAATTTGAACTCAGAATGTAAAAACGAACGAAATACCGCTAAGCATTTTGCCCAGCTTGTTTAATGAGTCTGCCAGCTTGCCACCTTCAATTCTTTCTCGTGGTTGAGAACTAGGGTTAATATAATAGACTTATTCCCTCCTCCGAAATTGCTGGCCATGTGCTAAAATTTGAAATCAATATTAATATATATTCACACACACACGCACACACAAATTTTGATAGATATCAGGGGCGTATACTCGGGGAGTCCAAGGTGAGCGTTGCAAAGTACCAAAGATAGTAAATTTTCTCTACAATAATTCTGTTCTTGCAGTATCATGGCATAATCTGGTCGTGATTTGTTTTTCAACTCTAATAATACACTCTCAAAAACAAAGATAAAATCATTTTGAAGTCGTATTAAGTATAGAAACAGCTTGCTGTTTGTATGTTTATACTTATGCCAGACGAGTAGGTTCAGCACGGTTGCACAACAAGTGACAACAACCATCCTATCCCATGTGTGTGTGTGTGTGTGTGAGTGCACGCGCGCACGTGCATGTGTTTGTGTATATATATTTATATATATATGCACATACACATGCACACATGCATATATGAGCACACTACTCAGAACAAAATATTGTGATACACGAAACACAAGCTAAAACAGGTTCGTGTGCATACATATACATGTGGCGTCTCATATTTCCACATAATCACATACATAATTACATATACATGGGTATATACACATATGTGCGTATATGCCAACAAAATATATACATATACAAAAATGAAAAAATAAACAAGTTAAACACGTGTGCCTATTTATATTTGCACACGAGCACACATGTATAACAAACAAAAATACACATGTAAAAACATATATACATCAACATTTACACACACACACACACATATACATGTATACAAACACGTACATATATCGTCATAGCATATGCGCACATATATAAACAAGAATAGGAAACTGGGAGTAACTTGAACAGAATCAACTTCGAATAAACATTATTCTTATGTGTACTGAGTACTTACTTGCATACAAATGCATTTCACATCAGTGTGATACCACTATCCACCCCTCTCTCTTTCTCTATCCTTTATCTGTCTGTTTGTGCAGTGAATTAGTAAAGTTACTTGAGCGAACTGTGGAATGCTTTGTGATATTTGTTTCGGCTTTCTCTGCACCGAGTTCGAATTCTGCCAATACCTTTTCTGCCTTCTGTACATCTGTAGTAGATAAGTACTGAATCAGCCTGGTCGGTGGATTGGCAAAATTGTTAGTGCGTCATAGGAGATGCCATGTTTTATGAGTTCAAATTCAATCTCCTAACCGACTCGGCTAATGGTGATAACTCTTCAACATCAGACGGAATATTGCGCCAATTGGTGCAAAACCTCGGGGAATAATCCAAATCTGCATCTCAGGAAAAATTCTCGCAAGCATACTTTTAAAAAGCTAGGTGTTTCTTCATTGTAGAAGAATACCTATCAGAGAACCAATGCAGATTCAGAGACTACAGGAGCACCCCAAATCTGGCATTTGTATTCAGGCAATTCCAAGAGTAGATGTATGGGACAAAACAAGATATTGTATATGATGTTCGTAGAGCTTAACAAAGCCTTCGACACTGAGGAGAAAGTGTCTGTGGAGAATCGTGGAATGAGTGGGATGCACTATGCCTGTCTTTCTGTATGGTCCAGAGTTGTGGACTACCTGCAGTCACCATCTTTGACTCATTGAACTCTTCCATCAGCGCTGCCTCCGCTCCGTCCCCACCACCCACTGGTGGGACTTTGTTACCAGCATTGATGCCCTCGAAAGGAAGAGGTTAGAAATACCGAGATCATGCAGTTAAAGTCGCAGCTTAAAGGTACAAGTCATACAACACTCTGCTCAAGATAATGATGCATGGCGAACTCTCTCCCTGCTAGCTATCATAACAGAGCGGCACCAAAGAAAATGTTATAAGGATTCTCTTAAGAAATCCCTTGGTGTTAGTCAGTATAACCATCGCCAGTGGTCTGCTATAGCGTCCATTAGTTTGTCTCATCCACCGGGAATGCATGCAGAGTTGACCTTCAGTACAAAAGGAGATTGTAGAGGAATCGTGACACAGCAGTAAAGGACACCGAACAGTATTTTACCCTTGTAATTTGCTGAATGAAAGATGTGATAATAATAATAATAATAATAATAATAATAATAATAATAAT
The DNA here is from genome assembly GCF_001194135.2 of Octopus bimaculoides. Taxonomy (NCBI): domain Eukaryota; kingdom Metazoa; phylum Mollusca; class Cephalopoda; order Octopoda; family Octopodidae; genus Octopus; species Octopus bimaculoides. Next base: position 72,949,217 of record NC_068985.1, read on the forward strand.
AATAATAATAATAATAATAATGATTTCAAATTTTGGCACAAGACCAGCAAGTTCGCGGGATGGGGTAAGTCGATTACATCGACCCCAAAGTTCGAGTGGTACTTGTTTTATCGACCCAGAAAGGGATGAAAGACCTAGTCGATCTCGGTGGAATTGAACTCAGAACGTAAAGACGGATGAAATGCAGTTAAGTATTTTGCCCAGCGTGCTAGTGATTCTGCCAGCTCACTGCCTTAGATATAATAGTAATACAGTAATCCATCGACTATCGTGGGTGTTACGTTCCAAACATCCCTGCGATAGGTGAAAATCCGCGAAGTAGAAACAGTACAGTATATATTTTTTATTATTTTTATAATTTGTATATATTTATTTTATTATAAACGCGAAACAGCACCACGGAAGAATCGACGTAAACTTAAATGATAAACCGCGATAGGTTAGAGATTACCGTAATGATAAACGGATAGATATAAATTTCTGTGTGCTTGTGTATATAATACGGAACAAGATGCAAACAATCGAAGTTGCGGTTTCAATCACAAATTGAAATCATCTAATTTCAGTTATAGTGCTTATTACCTTTAGCAAGGCATGCTTATCACAACTTATTTCCGTACATTTGGTGAAAAGAAACATACATACTCAACTTATAGTCTGCATAACAGTTGAAAACAGAGCAAAAAATATCTAATACTTAAAGCAAGAACAGGAAGGAAAAAAAGTAGAATATACAAGAAAAAAAAATGCTGCTACTACTGTTACAATAACAACCGAGACATACATTGAACACATAGCTGTGTCTAATGACCTCGAAAATATTTGCAACTATCAAAATGTTTATTGAAAGTGGACAAAATAGGATTTGTTTAGCAGCTATATATAGAATAATTGCCTATTTTAAGTGCCTTACCCATCTACCGATGCTATAAACGCTGCCATCATTGCCAAGTACCAGTATAATTTGGTTAATGTCAGCCGAAACTGCTGTTGGATCTGTTAGAAATACCAGTCACATCATCCTCAAATTAAACCCTAGTATCTTAAAAACAAAAATAAAAGGGATACACACACACACACACGCATATATTCTTTTATTTGTTTTAGTAATTGGACTGCGGCCATGCTGGGACACCACCTTGAATTTAGAACGAATCGACCCCGGTACTTTTTAAAATATTTTTTAAAGTCCAGTACTTATTCTATCGTTCTATTTTGCTGAACCGCTAAGTTACGGGGGCGTAAACACACAAACACCGGTTGTCAAGCGGTGATGAGGACAAACACACGCACGTGCGCGCGCACACACACACATATACATACGACGAGCTTCTTTTAGTTTCCGTTTACTAAATCCACTCACAAGGATTTGGTCGGCCCGAGACTATTGCCCAAAGTGCCAGGCAATGAGACTTATCCCGGAACCATGCAGCTGGAAAGCAAGCATTTTACCACACAACCTCGCTTGCGCCGATATGTATATATATCTTTTATCCCTTACTCATTTTAGTCCTTGGACTGCAGCCATGCTGGGACACCGCTTTAAAAGGTTTAGTCAAAGAAATCGACACTAGTCCTTATTTTTTAAACCTGGTAATATTCTATCGGTTTCTTTTGCCGAACAGCTAGGTTTACGGGGACGTAAAAGAACAACTCAGCACCGGTTGTCAAACGGAGGGAAAGGGAACCCGCGTGCGCGCGAACACACACACACACACACACACACACACACACACACACACACACGCACACCACACACACACATGATGGGCATCTTCAGTTTCTGTCAATCAAATCAATTCGCAAGGCTTTGGTCGGCCCGAGATTATAGTGGAAGACACTTGCTCAAGGTGCCATATGGTTAGGAAAGAAACTTCGCACCACTCAGCCACGCCTGCGC
>NC_068985.1:72951742-72954018 GCF_001194135.2 Octopus bimaculoides
ACATAAAAATAGCGCATACATACCTTTTTCTTTAGAATACAGTTATCATCAACCTTGTTGTCTTGTTGATCTGGGGTTGGAGCTTCTTTCGAAATCACATCTGTAGAACTGAAATAAATAAAAAATGAAACTGAGTTATGGCATTAAGCAGGTGTAACCAGACTTGCCTTCACATAAGAGCCACATACAATAATCTTCAGATGTTCGAAAGCTGTTTGAAGAGAGAGAGAGAGAGAGAGAGAGAGAGAGAGGATGATGATAGGATGCATGCGTTGTGCTGGTAGTAAGACGCACGTTTACAGGTAGCTAATATTGGTTCTAAGATCGGCTCAAGGCCTGAAATTTGGAATAGGAAGTTAGTTGATTAAGTCGGCTTCCGTACTTGACTGGAGTTCTATTTCATTGATTACTGAAAGGATGAAAAACAAAGTTGAGTTCAGTGTGATTTAAACTCAGAACAAATACATCAAAGTATTTTGATCGTCTCTCTTAGAATCTGCTAATCCACCGCTTTATACACACACACACACACACATATGTATAAATAAGTAGATACATGAATGTGTAACTCTTCTGGATAAAATGTGTGGTCTACGACTGTGAAGAAGTACGCAGGTGAGCGATCCTTTAACATTATACGTTTAGGTGAACTTAGCAAAAAACTTACATTAATATACTTCGGTTTTCATAAAGATGACGGGTTAGCTATATACGAAAAGCACTAGTAGACATAAATTAGATATATTAAAGAACATTAATCTACACATTCAGTACTTTTAACCTTAAAATAGCTATAGCTACTGACTGTAAAGTTAATTTCCTCGACAGCATTCTAGATTTAACCACCTTTAAGAAGTTGAATAAAAGATTAGTCTTATTAGCATAAAACCATACTATTCGGCCATAGTTCTTAAAAACCTAATATATAATATTACATGAGTGAGTTAAAATTTGTCTTCAAATAAATCTTTGATAAACACTCCCTACAAGAATAATGTCTAATAAGCTTGTGGCTGCAAGGATAAACTTACCAACTCTTTCTAAATCCCCACCTCCCAACTAAAAAAAAAAAGCTGTCGCAAAATCATATAGTTTACACACACCGTTTCACTTAAAGTTACACCTAATATTGCTTTCTAACCTTAACAGATAAACATTTCTCTAAAAACAGCAAGTATAGAAAACTATTTTAGTAAGCAGAATCTTAAATCAAGCCACAGTTATACCTACCACACACGTAAAGAGCATAATATTACATGCATTCCCAATAGACCTGAGTCATGTTCAGGCAGAAGCATCAATGCGTGCTCTCTAAATGTATTGCAACGCAGAAGCTATTATTACAAATGTGATGTTACCACTATATATCCAAACTTTGATGCGACACATACATCTGCATGACTGAAGACAAATTTAAGAGTAGATTCTGCAACCTTACTTTTTCTTTCACTAGTATATAGAAGAAAATTGCAACAATACTAACCTGTTACTTCTATCACTAAGAAGGAAAAACTTTTAATTAATGAAAAGGAAGATAAAAAAACACAAAATCCTATGAGTATGGAATTATAAGATGTTATTTTTGAACGGTAAAGGAACGGTTCACACCTAAAAATCTACATAACCATGATATTTATTTAAACACCAGGTCCAAATACTTTCGCAAAACAAAGGCACTTTGAGAACCAACTATTAGATAAGCGAGACACACCGCTTCTCCTCCCTTCCTTCGAGCACGCAAGCATGTATTATATATGTGTGTGTGTGTACTTGGCGCGCGCTCATGCGTATGTATGCATGCACATGTGACAGGATGGTTTTGATAATATGTTGGATGGCCCAGAGATGATTTGGAGCCAAATAATAACAAATGAAATCTTTTTGCTTGTGTAGGACACTTATTGAAAGTATTCCCACATATTAAAACAGTTCTGGATGAGCTAATTAGAAACTTAAGAGAAGACAAATAAACCACCGATAATGATAAATAAAATAACTTTTAGGAGTGCATTTCAAGCAAACTTCTATCAACTTTCTTAATTCAAACTAAGAGTCGGGATAATGTTGCTATCTCAAAATAATAACGAGCAAGTAAGCAAATTTTTGAGAGGAATTTTTCACAGCAACCCATTGTTAACTCGATGGTGTTATTAAAAACAAAAAAACAAAAAAATTATCCTAAATTTATCTTTGTTGAAATCAATATTTGCCGAAGATATTCTACTGTCAAAACATTCCCCTCTTTTTAATCTAGTTTGTTTAAACAAGGCATATAT
>NC_068985.1:72954210-72961384 GCF_001194135.2 Octopus bimaculoides
TGTGTGTGTGCATGTATGTGTGTGTGTGTGTGTGTGTGTGTGTGTGGTGTTTGCTATTTTAAGTGACATTACTAGAATGTGTCAAATCTGAATAAGTTGTTGTTCACCATTTTATCTTCTGTCGGCAGTTGTATGTGTCAGACCAAGCTAGCGTCGAAATTTTTACCATGACCTTTAGAATCATTCAATGGTTTGAGAGGCAATAACTAAATACTTATACATACATACATACATACATACATACAATTATATAAATAAAATAATCAGATAAAATTAGAAGAGAAGCGAGCCAGGAGCAGACGGAATTTATAAAAGGTTTAGTTATTCTAAAGAACATTAGCTCGACACGGCTGTTAACTGATGGAACCACAAGATTGAGATGGCAACTGGCTTTCAAAAATTATTCTGATAAGCGTATTTTGAAAGAACAAAAGGCATTTAGTGTTCCTGAAATAATACATCTCAGACTGATTAATTGACCGTATTAGAAGAGCTATGATTTATATATCTGTCTAGTGAATGTTACTAATGGGTAGATGTTAACTAGTAAGTAACCTCCAGCATTTATATAATACAACTTTCAGTAGATCTTGTAAATAAGTAACCCTTGTTAAGCACGCCACTTAATTAAAGCAGTGAGGCTGAAGTGTTAGGTTTCTCAATATAGGTTTTATATGTCGGTATGCATTTTATTTTCTTCATCTGCTACCATAAGTACGTGGATGAAAGACAGAAAAACTCTCGTATGGAGAAAAATTTCACGTTCTAAAAATATAACCGTTTCTAATATAGACACAAGGCCACAGATTGAAATTGAGAGATTAAACCAGTGGTTCTCAACAATATTTTGCCTTTGGACCCTTTAAATTCCTCTTTTATTTGGGTGGACTCTCAAAGTCATTCGATGTTTAAAAATTCCTATTATATCTTTTTAATTAGATATTATTTGGAATTGTATTAAAAATTGTTAAAATATTTTTTAGTGTATTGTAGAAGTATATCCAATTTATTGTACATAATTTTTAACAACGAACTCCTATATGGACCCTCGAGGACTATATGAATCCTGGTTGAGAGAACCACTGGATTAGACGATTAATTTGACATCAATATTTTACAGTATTTATCCACAAGAATGAAAAGCAAAGTTGACCTCGTACAAAGAACGTAAAGAGCCTTAAATAAATACTGCAATGTAAAGAGCCTTAAGTAAATACTGCCCTCAATTAAGATATAATCCAATAATTATCAAATTCATCAACAGAGCTTTTTATTAAGACACCCACCCCAAAAAACAGCAACGAGCTGGCAGAATTGTTAGCACGCAGGGCAAAATGCTTAATAGCATTTCGTCCGTCTTTACATTCTGAGTTCAAATTCCGCCAAGGTCGACTTTGCCTTTCATCCTTTGAGGGTCGATAAAATAAGTACCAGTTGTGCATTGGGGTCGATGTAATCGACTTACCTTCAAACTTGCTGACTTTGTGCCAAAATTTGAAATCAATAAAGAGTACATATGATAAGGACAAGCCTTTAAATATATCACAGACATTACTTTTCTTCGACTAAGTACAATTTTAATGGACGAGGATGAGTAAACATACCAGCTATGAGTAATGAGTTAGCAAATATCGATCAAATATGACGTGAGTCTGAAAGCAGAAGTCAATCTGAAGCAAACCGTGTCTGTGATAAAAATTGAAATCTCTTAAAACTCAGATCAACGAGAAAGCTTTCTGGAGGTCGTTTGACATGCTATTTTTTCGTCACTATCTCATATCACACTCTACCGTCTTAGTAAATATAGTTCACTGATATTGTAATAAAGTCCTACAAATACTACGTTTCAATATAAAATTCTTGACAGATATGAGTGCATCGTCTTTTATTATAGGTCTTCTCAATTAGGCTAGTCTGGAGATAAACAATAACAACATATGAATGTACACATACACATTCGTGTATTTATGTAGCGTATTTGTTTGGTTTTCGTGTGAAATACTAAGTGTTTAATAAATATTTGTGAAAGACACATTTAGAGTCTGCTGTAATTGCGTGATGCTAAACTAAATTATTTCCTAATAATTAAAAGTTTTTAAAATGAAAAAGTCTGTAATGAAATATTGTTTTCTACTCTAGGAACAAAACCTCACATTTTTGGGGAAAGGTAAAGTCGACCTCGGCGGAATTTGAACTCAAAACGTAAAGACAGACGAAATACCGCTAAGCATTTCGCCCGGTGTGCTAACGTTTCTGCCAGCTCGCCACCTTTCTGTAATGAAATATTAAAACAAGTGTCACCTCTTATAGAACCAACAAAGGAAGAGAACGTCTGTTCTATATTGGACCAATCGAATTTATTATTTTTATTATCACCCCTTAAAGCCCTGATATTTTGATAGTAATGTTACAAGGCATCTTTCTATGCGGGGTTCATATAATTCTTTTTTTTTTAGGGGTGTTCACGAATCTAAATAGTAAATTGGGGATCTACAATAGTATTTTAAGGGGCCCTGGAAAAAATTTTGTTTTAGATATATGTATTGGTATGTATTGCAAGAAACAGCTAGGTTTCCTTCTCTAACATTTTACATGGCTCAGCCTACACAAGTTAATGTGTGAAAAACAAAATAGGAATTTGAAAGGAGTTTCTATAAAACTAGTTTCTAAACATCGGGTCCATCGGAATAAAGTAGTAATGAAAGGGGTCCATAGGTAAAAAGTAATATGGTTGAGAACACCTGATCTGAATGCTTTGCTACTTTCCCCGGTCTGGAGGACGAGAGTGTTGGCATAATTGTCTCCCTCGAACTTTTTTAAGTCGACACCATCGGGAAAGGCATCAACACGGAAGGAATTCCAGAGGGTCGAGTTCTGAGAAGAACTGTTGTAGTATTTATTGCGAAGCTTATGGGGGTTAGAGAAAAATAAGGGATAATGAAAAGAGGAGAGATGAGTTGGATGGAAATGCCTGAGTGGAGGTGTATGGGGCATAGTGATCTCCGGGGAGTAGTGACCAATATAGATGCAAATAGGAAATGTCAGAGGAAGGGAACAGCGTGCCTGTGGACTAGAGACAGGAGCATGTCTGTCAGTGGTATTATGCTAATTAGATGGATGACTCTTTTCTAGATGTGGTCTCGGATGTCTGTGTGCGCCTAGATGTGAGAGCAATAATCCATTGTAAGCTTCACCATTCTGTTATGGCCTAAGTTAGTAATGCTTTAACTATGGAACGAAATTTATACCATTTATATAATTTGTATTTATATAATTTAGATGGTCAATAATCGTTGGGGGTTGAAGTATCTTCTTCCACTGAAAGACCAATCGTTGGGATGCAGTCAAGTCTATAACATATAACATTTATAAGGCAATTGACTGATAAACAGTGGCACAGAATCAAAGACATAATCTATTATACATACATTTATATTATTTAACGTATGGTTCAGGTAACGCTAACTCTTCTATTCAACAGACTAGTTTTGGCGGGTAGCTATTTCTTCTGCTTCTAAACTAATAGCAAGGTAACAAAGTTGTTTTCTTATAAGTAATAGGGATTTTGTTGGAAAGATATTTATGGCAAGTGTAGATATTAAGTTATATATACTTTTGATTTTACCTAAAAGAAAATGTATGTATTATGGGTTTTCATTTCTTAAAAGCTTTTGTGTAATATGTTACATTACATTTAGACCTCAAATATAATTTTCTTGCCAAAAGTAATTTAATAAGTAAATTAATAATTCCAAGAAAATCTCATCGAACCAACAGAAGACGGTTCAGCTTATAAATACATACATACATACATACATACAAAGCTCTACCTAAGAAGAGATAAAGGAGGTACAGGCTTGAGATCAGTGTAGACAGCCTTTGAATGTCGTATAGTCTCTCTCAAACAACACTTGTTAAGCAATAGCAGCAAACATAAATACATTAGCTTAATGCTAAAAAATGAAAAGAACAATGTTCTACGTGTTAGCAGTGAGCTTCTGAGGAAGCATCCTCTTTCTGATGAACTGCCATACAACCCCAAAACAGCTGGACCTCAGAGAAGACCTGGATGCGAAACGCTCAGCATACAAAAAAAAAAAAAAAGTCATGCATGAGTATGTTTCCCACAAATTTGAAGAAGACAGTAATATTAACATGAAGCGTAGCGTCTCTTGATCTCGTGACAGCTACATCACACCACACTTCGAAGGCTATGCATTTACAATCCAAGAACAGGAGCTTGCTACTAAAACCTAATAAACGAAAGAAATACTGAAGCCCCTGGAGTTCCAAGACGCAACCGAAAATATAGAATATGTCATTTTTCTATGGAAGATATCACACATGTGATTAATAGATACTCAAAATTGTCATCAAGGTACTACATCCTTATGTGACACGATGTTGTCGCAAAAACAATATACAATGTCATTCATAAAAAAGACTGCTCTGGAATAAATATAGAGAATCTCCGTTACTGAGTACATACACAAGCAATCCAAGGAACACTGGTGGAACATTTTCATGAAAGCATCTGTCAAGTGTAAGCATAACAGGCCAGAAATTGTTGTTTGGTACAGACAAACAAAAGTATGTACCGTGATAGAGGTCAGCTGTCCTGCTGGTGTGAATATCTCTTTGAAAATAAAAGAGAAAGATGGTAACTATGGACAACTGCTTCGAAACCTCCAGCTTCTATATCCAGATAACAAATTTACATTGGTAAACAATAATAATTGGTGTACTTGGTTTTGTGAGTAAATGTTTAAGTGACACATCGCATGAGCTTGGATTTTCAGAAAAAGAAATCAACCGACTAACTCGCATATTACAAATACAATCTGTAAGTGGAACAGTAGAAATATGCAAATTTTCTCATGTTAAATATAAACATGTACACACACACACACACACATGTATAAATATACATATGTGTGTGTATGTTTATATATATATATATATATATATATATAATTTAATTTATATAAGGGCATTACTATACAATAATGCCTCACGCTTAGAGGGACTTCATAAGTCAAAACTACCAAAATAATCACATTTTTACCGATCGCGAGGGAATGCAACTTTCAAAGTTAACCTCCTAAAAACTTTTAACTTAACGGCAAACCAATGGTTTCATAATTAACACAGCAAAACTATGTAGTAAACTATGCGTGGGGCATTATTGTATAGTAATGCCCTTATATAAATTAGATTATATATATTTATGGGGAAAAAATGATGGGTTTTTTCCTTATGAGGTTATTTCACGCTGACTACTTGATAAATTCTTAGAAAGATTTTATCCTTACATTATATATATATATATATATATATAGCGAGAGAGAGAGAGAGAGAGAGAGAGAGAGAGAGAGAGAGAGAGAGAGAGAGATAGAGAAGGAGAGAGAGAGAGAAGGAGAGAGATAGAGAGAGTGAGTGAAAGAGTAAGAGAGAGAAAAGTCAGAAATAGCAGTGAAGTTATATTTTTAAAACCAACGCAAAATAATGAAATTCTTACCAGTTTTCTTCGTTTGTATTTTCTTTCCCTTCCGTCTGTGTTTGGTTTTCTAGATGTTCTTGTAAAGCTGTTGAACGACTTGATCTAATCTGTATATCAAAAACACTCTTAACATAATCCGTAGCACGTTTGTTGTTCGGCTTTAAAACACTTAATAATTCTTTATCGTTTTCATTCAAGTCTTTATACAAATCTTTTGCTTTTTCTTCAAATTCAACTTCCTCTTGCGATAATTCCCGGGAATGATGACTTCCAGAATGTGATTTCTTAGATTTATTAGATTTAGCATTCAATTTCTTACTTTTAATAGGAACAATTGGTTTAACTGGAATGCTATCCTCTTTCTGTTGAACCTTTTTTGATTCTTGTTCAGGAATATTGTTTTTGTTAATATCACAAGCAATTTTATCAATATCGGACGAACTTTTTGATTGATTTCCGTTTTCCAGATTGTGTGGCTCGGACTTACCTGATAAAGTTTCTGTATTGTTTTCTATTGACATTTTTCTTTCAGGTGTCTCGAAACTACGACATCCGTTTTGAAACATTATTTCATTGGGAAAGCTAGAGGACATAGGGTCAATTTGAGTCTTGGAGATGGATTTTTTCTCGCCCATTTTAGCAGCTTCGTCAATAAATAGATTAGGTGTGGAATTGGTATTTACCTTGGAAATGTCAGTAAGTTGTGGTGAATGGTATTTGACGTATATATCTGGTGACGAACAACGCGAAACATCTGACTCGTTAATCGGTCTCCAACCACTGTCTTGTTGCTTATAATATGCTCGTTCCGTATGCTTTAAAGGCATAGACCCAATGCTAGCACGACCTGATGCCACACATTTTCCTAAGCGTGTTCGGTTTGGTAGTAACAGGGAGTAAATAGAAGTTGTCTGCAAATGAAAGAAAATATATATATATATATATGTATGTAAATAATTATATAACCATTTACGTAGTTAGTCTAACGATTAAAGCACTTTATTTCCTATTCAACGCGCCTTTCCAAGAAGCCGATCCTCTATTTTGTTGAACGTCTACTGTTAGCGTGCCAAACATTACTTACTCGTTGATTTTTAGTAAGACACATTGTTCAATAGAGGATAATATTTAGATTCAGTGTTGGCGGACAGCTCAGCACCTTATGACCGGATCCGTTTTGCAAGCTTTCAGATCCTTCCTTATACATGTAATTATTGCTTACCATTACTAATAATAAATACAGTGTTAGTGGGTGTGATGATTAAAAATAATTGTTTTATTATTTAAAGTTGTGAAGGCGGCGAGCTGGCAGAATCGTTAACACTCCGGACGAAATGTTTAGGAGTATTTCTTCTGATACTACGTTCTGAGTTCAAATTCCTTTCGGGGTCGATTAAATAAGTACCAGTTACGCACTGGAGTCAATGTAATCAACTTAATTCCTTCCCCCAAATTTGAGGTCTTGTGCTTCCAGTAGAAAGGATTATTTAAAGTTGTGTAAATTACTCCCACTACTAAAATGTTCAAGTATTGGGGTCGGAAGTCCACGATAGAATAAACATCTTTATGATTAATCTAAAGGATTTGAAAAAGCTATAATTTATGTAATAAATTCTTATTGCTTAGCTTCCAATATTGATTCACTTAAATATTTTAATGACAATCTGTTCAGAA
>NC_068985.1:72965500-72969419 GCF_001194135.2 Octopus bimaculoides
ATATTACATATATTACATATATATATATTAGCGCATATATATATATGTATGTATGTGTCTCCATCTATCTATCAATAAATAATTGCAAGCACATGTGAGTCTATGTTCTTACGTGTGTATGTGTGTGTGTATGCCTGTGTGTTTTTCATCATGACGAACCGTTAGTTCCTGCATTTGTTTTGCTCTCTCCGTTTTTTTCTTTTCATTCTCTCTTCGTTATTTTCTCTCTTAAAACTTTATGTTGATAAGCGTAGGCTCGAAACGTCAAAGTCTTTTCCATTCTTCCCGAGCGTTCAACTAATATAACTACTTGTTGTTCCCTCACCTGTCTTCGCTTTTTGTTTTCTGTAAATTTGAACTATATATATATATATATATAGTTCAAATATAAATATAAATATATGTAATTATATATATATATATATATATATATATATATATATATATACATACACACACATACAAACGTGGTATGATCAATAAGTATCCGGACTATTATCCTTGTAACGAAGCTAAAGCACGCAGAGTGAATCCGCTTGTCACAGATTGAGCTTGAACTCTGTTGTGCATGCGCACTAAATTTTAACGTTCTAGCTCACTTCCGCTGTTTACAGCAGTGCTTGGAAGGAACGTGTGTAGTGTGGGACCGTTGCATTAACCATGACAGAGAAATTTGAGCAGAGAATCTGCATCAAATTTTGCCAAGAGCTTGGTGATACCTGATCGCAGAGGAGTGTATGAGCCGCACACAAGTGTACGAATGGTTCAGACGTTTCCAAGGTGGCCAAACAAATGTCGATAGTGACGAATGCTCTGGAACACCCGCAACCAGCAGAACTGAGAAAAACGTCACAGATGTGCGTGCAGCTGTAAGGGGAAATCGTCGAATCACCAACCGTGAGTTATCAGAGGATGTGCAAGTTAGTTACGGTTCAGTTCAGTCCATTATCACTGAAGATTTGGGTGTGAAACCCATGTCTGCCAAATTTGTGCTGACCAAAAAGATACTCAAATCTCCCTGATTGTGTCGAGAACAATGAAAACTTTTTGAAAGCAGTCATAACGGGTGATGAATCGTGGGTCTATAGCTATGACCGCAAAACAAAGGCTCAGTCTTCGCAGTGGAAGAATCCAACCTCCCCGAGACCGAAGAAAGTACGAATGAGTTGATCATTTTCTTCGACAAGAGGATTGTTCATCATGAGTATGCTTCACCTGGTCAGACAGTAAACAAGAAGTACTACCGTAACATTTTGCGGCGTTTGCGGAATGCTCGTATATATATATATATATATATATATATATATATATATATATATATGTGTGTGTGTGTGTGTGTGTGTGCGTGCGCGCGTGTGTGTGTTGTATCTTTATCTTTTACATGTTTCACTCATTGGACTACAGCCATGCTGGGGCACCGCCATGAAAGGTTTAGTGGAAGAGATCGACCCAGTACTAATACTAATTTTATTAAAGTCTGGTACTTATTTTATCGCTCCCTTTTGCTGAGCGGTTAAGTTATGGGAACGTAATGAAACCGACACCTGTTCTCAAAAACGGGGTGGAAGACAAATAAAACACAGAGACACAAACACACACACATATATATGACTGGTTTATTTCAATTCCCGTGCACTTACTTGCCCAAGGTGCCATGCAGTGTGAGCGAACCTGGAACCATGTCATGGAGAAGCAGACTTCTTAGCACCCAGCCACACCTGCTTCTACTGTCCTTACTGCCACGTCTTCGTAAAACACACACACACACACACACACACACACACACACACACATGAGTCTTTGTACAGTTTCCGCCTACTAAATTCACTCACATGCTACCATTCCCATAATCCTCAGCAACCCACTTAAAGTTATTATTTATATCTCCAGTATTCTAATGACGACGCCAAGGTTTTGAAACGTCAATAGATTTATATATTCAGGAACATCATTGCTATTGTTCCAGATGAAGGACTAATATCAAAATAAAATTATTAAGTAGTAAAGGTTAAACTCAAACATAGTCGTGTCTTTAATATGACATGTTTAAAAGACAGCTGCTTTTATTTACACACACATGAACTCACAAGCGTGTACATATGTGAACATATTTGTGTATACGTATATATACATACACACACGTGTTCGAGCACACATTCATTAAACGAAAGTGCTGAAATATAATTTAGAGTGGTTAGTAGAATGTATTTGAACAATAAAGACGATTAAAAGAACATTAGATATCATATATGATAAACTCTTGAGCAAGTGAAATTATCTTCGATTCCAAAAGAGGTAAAAATAATCGCTTGGTTGGAACTGGGATCCACCTGCAAATGAGAATGGGAATCATGACTTCTCCTTTGTTGACACGCCATTAAAGGAAAACAGTTTCGTTGTCTGGAGACTAAAGGGCAGCCGAGATCACGAGGTTCTGCTTCAGTAAGTATCATCACCACCATATGCGAAGTAAACATTTACGCGCGCACACACACACACACACACACTCACACACACATACACACACACAATACAGACATACACATATACATATATAATTTATTCACATGAAGATGGCGAGCTGACAGAATAGTTAGAGCGTTGGAAAAAATGCTTTGTGATATTTTTCCTGCTCTTTACATCCTAATTTCACACCGTGCTGTGGTCAGCACCACCTTTTATCCATCTGTGGTCAATAAAATAAAGTACCTGTAAAGAACGGTGGTCAATATAATCGACCACTCTTTTCCACTGAAAACACTTACTGACTTGTGCTTAAATTAGATATTGGGTAATGTTTTTTTGATTAGTATTGATCTGAGTTCAAGGAGTTTTCGTTCATGAGTATAGGTGTCCGAAACTATGGTACAGATTCTTTTCGCTAGATTATAAGGTATATTAATTTTTATGTGTTTGGGGTGGCATGAGTTGAATATAGGTATTGTTTAGAATCTGTGGGTTTATAGAAGATGTCTGTTTCGATGTGGTTATTGACTATTTTAATTAGGATGTCAAGAAAAGGGAGTTGTTTACTGCTGTGTTCCATGGTGAATTGTATGTTGCTATTAATATTGTTAAGCATTAGTTTGAAATCGAGGAGTTTGCCCATGCTGTCTTTCCAAAGTATAAAGCAATCGTCCAGATACCTCTTCCAGTTCTCCTTTAAATAGCAATGAAAAGAGGTGCCGTATTTTTGTACTGATGATTGATATATTTAAAGCTCTAGGTAACCCATTACAAGGTTTGCAATCACTGGAGCAGCTCGGGTCCCCATTGCAATTCCACATTTTTGTCGATAGTAAACTGTATCGAACATGAAATAGTTGTTCAGTAGGATGAATTTGAGTGTTACGATTATGAATTTGTGGTTGATGCACCCTGGGATCTCTTGTGGGTATTTTTCTAGCCAGAAGGTGATCGCTTCTATACCATAATCGTGTGGGATATTGGTGTACAAATTCACCACATCGAATGATACTAACAGGGTTCCTTCATTTATTGTCTTCGGGAGGTGGTTAAGCGTATCTAAGTCATCCCTGATGAAGCTTTTCACATATTTTAGAAACGGTTTGAGTAAGATGTCGAGGAAGTTGCTCAAACGGTGGGTTTCACAAGCAGAGCCAGTAAAGATGGGTCTCAGTTTGAGGTCAGTAGGGAGAGGAACATTAATACATAGGCTTGGAGAAACTTTGCAAGCTTTACAAGTATGTGGATTTTTGCGTATTTTAGGTAATCTGTAGAATAGACTAGGTCTATTTAAAATTGGATAAATAGTCAATTTCATGTTTAGTGAGGTCCTTTCCATGTATTTGAAGTAAAGAGAATAGGTTTTTAAGTGTCTTCTGTGGGTTGTATTGTACTATCATCTCATAGTAAATATTATTTTTTTGCCTACCTACATATCTACGTACCTACCTAC
>NC_068985.1:72969429-72973163 GCF_001194135.2 Octopus bimaculoides
TATATATATATATATATATATATATATATATATATATATATATGAATTATAGAGGAAAATGTAAAAAAAGATGAAAAACAATATGATTAAAACAAAAAATAGAAACGAAATAATAGAAACAATAAAAATAACAAATAAGCGAATAAACAAACAGTCATAAATCAAAATGAAATTAGATTAGCAATGAAAATAAACTAACTTAATACACAAATATTATTTTAATGTTATTATTATTATTGTTGTTTGCAATGAGAGTACATCTCCAGCACGGACTCGGAGAAGAATTTAATTTGATGTAAAGGAAGTG
Organism: Octopus bimaculoides; assembly: GCF_001194135.2. Taxonomy (NCBI): domain Eukaryota; kingdom Metazoa; phylum Mollusca; class Cephalopoda; order Octopoda; family Octopodidae; genus Octopus; species Octopus bimaculoides. Next base: position 72,969,737 of record NC_068985.1, read on the forward strand.
CTTGTTCTATTTTGCTAACAAAGGATTATAGAACTTTTTGAGTTTCCACGCCATTATTCAGAAATGGGGAAAAATTTGTTCTAATGCATTTTTCATTATATATTGTTTTGCTAAAACTCTACTCGTTATTTAATACGCTTTCCTCTGGAGCAGTGGGAAGAGACGCTATCCACAAACTTGGTAGTATCGAACAGATAAAGAAAAGTTTGAAAATATTAATAAAAACATTTGAAAGAAAAAGATAAATATAATACTAGCATAGACAGACAGGTTTCTAAACAGAAATACTCACACCCTTAGCAAGTACTAGTGCCAAACACGTAAAATTTGAACACAAAAGCCAAAACAATAGCCACTCCTTGCTCCACAATTTCACCAAGAAAAGTGTTCGGAAGAGAAAGGTCTGTAACAGTTGGATTCGATCCCACGTTTTGCCACACAGAAATCACAATTTGGTCATATACATAAACACTATTGTCGTCCAACCACCGGCTATTGTTCACGTGATAGTCTGGTGGTATGACTAGAACCTTCCGTGAAAATGTCCTACAAATACAGTTCAATTGAGTGCCAAAACTCTAGAGTGATTCGGTTCCTGGTGGCGTTTACTCTCCAAACATAACTGCTTCAACCTCAACATATTCAACCTGGAATGATCGAAGACACACCATGGCAACAAGAATATGCATTGATGGGTAAATACTAGTCTGAATGTTGAATTTCTGACGAAGACGAAGACTTTGTGCACTTGTCATATACGTTGTTTCATCTGAATATTCCTTTTCTTGTTTTGCCCGAACACTTTCTATATTAACGTAGCAATAAATCATGTTCTTAAACATAAAACAAGCCTTCCACCACTCGTTACAGGTTCTTTAACACATTCTTCTTGTAAAAGTTTGAGAAAGAACTGGTCTATACTTGGAGAGACGTATTTACATTACTTATCTAATCCTCTATTTTGATTGCATATAATTTTTTTGATTTATCTTCTGTTGTATTACATTCATATTTTCCTATCTTTTGAATTCCTAGTTACATTCACTTATATTCAGGTTTCGAACATATTTATTCATTCAGTTTTGAAACATTTGAGGAACTATAAGGGTTTGAAACGGAATTGTAACTCTGAAAGTCATTCATTCATAAAAGAGCTTATTTATCTCAGAATGGGAATAACTTGTTCATATGCCTCAACCTCACCCATATATACGGAGTATATATAAGCAAATGTGAATACAAGAGTATTCAGGGCCATCAACCACTAAGCTGATGCTTTGCTGAGTTGATTGAAGCAACGGGAAAATGGAGCGCCTTGATCAAAGACACAACGCGTCATCCGGTCCCAGAATCAATGTTTATGTGAATGTATGTGTGTCTACACACACACACACACACACACACACACACACACACACAGAGCCATTATGTATATTTACACATACACAAACCTACATGAATACATACAAACATGCATATATATATAATATGGCTGTGTGGTTAAGAAGTTCGATTTGCTTCCCCCCGGCTTTGGTTTCAGTCCCACTGCACAGTACCTTGGGCAAGTGTCTGCTACCACAGAAGCAAACTAACCAATGCCTTGTGAGTGAATTTGATAGACAGAAACTGTGAAGATCGTCGTATATGTGTACATACACACACGCATACACGCGCGCGCATGCACACACACACACATATATACACACACGCACGCACGCATGCACACACATGAGTGTAGCTGAAAAGTTCATACTTGAAAATCGAAAAAATTTGGCTTCGTGGTGTTATCAAGTATCTGCAGAAAAATGGCTTAGCTCCCACCACCCGGACGTTCATGCTGACATGCTTGCTACATTTGGGGTAAATGCTCCAGCTTTATCAAGAGTAACAAAGTGGGCAGCTGAATTTAGAAGGGGAAGGAAGAGTCTTGAAGATGATCGAAAGTCTGGACGTCCTGCAACTCCCACCACCGAGGCAATTAATCGTGTTCACCTCATACTGATGGATGACATGCGATTGACTATAAATCAAATAGACTGTGTTATTAGCATATCTTCTCGTGAGAGAGTTGATAATATTCTGTGTAATGAACTTGGCATGACGAAGGTTTCTGCTCGGTGGGTGCCACGTCTTCTGACACCTGATAAAAAGTACACCAGGTAGATCACATCATGGGAAAATTTGACATTGTTTGAGGCAGATCCAGCTGGTTTCCTTGAACGTTTCCTCACCCAGAATGAGTGTTGGGTTCGTCACTTTGAGCCAGAGACAAAGAGACAATCCATGTAATAGATGTACTCCCCCTCAACTGCTCCAAAGAAGGCCAAGGCCGTTTCATCTGCAGTGAAGGTGATGGCCTCATGTTTTGGGATGCAAAAGGGCCGCACCATCAATGGAAAGTACTATGCCAACTTGCTGACGCAGTTACGAAAGTTTATCAAGACCAAACGCCTAGGAAAACTGACGAAAGGGTGTCTTGTCCAATGACGACAGTGCTCCAGCGCACAAGTACTTCATTTCAATGGCTGTTGTGCCAGACTATGGCTGTGAACTGGTTGATCACCCTCCCTATCCTGATTTGGCTCATCTGTTCCCCCAACATGAATAAACACTTGGCTGGAAACTAGTATTGCATTGTTGATGTCATGTCTGCTGTTGATGACTTTTTTGAGCAATAGAATGAAAGCTTCTTCACCAATGAGATTCAAGCACTGCAACACCGATGGAAGAAGTATGTGGACCCGCAAGGGGGATTATGTTGAAAAATAAATCTCATTTGGTGACATTCCATAAGACTATCTTGGTCAGCTAATAAAATATTCAGCCGACCCTCGTATATGTGTGTGTGCGTGTGTGCGCACATATGCATATATAGCATTAAGCTGCATCCGGCGGTGAAGCTCCATTTCTGGAGTTGTGTGAGCGTGGAGTCACTCCTTAATTAACATTACTTCATTAATTCAGGAAACGTTCAAGGAAACCAGCTGACCCAGAACAGCATACCTGCAAGGGGCCCATCTCTGGGTTTAATCGAATTCCCAGAGTAGAGGAGCCTCCTGTTATTTTTGACCAAGTGGTGGGGGAAGGCAGCTCTTTTAGGAGAGAGATACTCTGACATAAAACTTGCAGTCAAAACAGAGACCAGTCATCTTGCAATGTTTGTGACTGGAGCCTTCTATGGCGACCGAGACAGTGGCAAAAATGTTGTACAAGCTGTTGCTAATTAAATCGAGAAACATACAAACATTTCGCTATTCATTTCATTTCTTGATCTATTTTGTATATTTTACAAGCCCTATGGCGATAGATGCGTGGCGCATATACAAGGATGAACGTAAATCAAAACAGACATGCTGAATATGGGAGACGGCTACCATCTGACATGAGGAGGCAATCATCTCTCTCTCTCTCTCTCTCTCTCTCTCTC
>NC_068985.1:72973173-72981715 GCF_001194135.2 Octopus bimaculoides
ATATATATATATATATATATATATATATATATATAACAATGTAGGTGTATATTTCTATTTATAGAAATATATCAGCCTACAAAACTTTCTGTATATGATTCGGAAATGTTACTGAGTAAATTTAAGATATGAGAGATATGTTTTAAAGAGGATACAATCCTGACTTATGACAGGATTTTATAGGAAAAGCACACTGAAATAAATTATTTTCAGGAACTTATTTGTAAGGAAGAGGCATTAATTTTGAAAAGAATTTCACATGTCACAGGAGTGCTCGCACATGGTGGTTTGAACTTAAAAGCAAAGGTATGTTTATGTAAGACGTAGCATAAGAGGATGCTAAAAATAGACAAAGAGAGCCTGAAACTATATTTAGAGGAGGCTGATAGATATAGAAAAGTGTGTGGGTGTATATATATATATATATATATATATATATATACACCCACAGATATACATTCACTTCCCCCATACACCCACAGACATACATTTACTTCCCCACTCCATATATATATATATATATATATATATATATATACTGTTGTGTCTGGGGAGAGTCATTTTCTTATTGTGCCTTAAAATTTAACACTCTCACCGTTAAAATTTCCACTTATTTCTTGTTTTTATTTTCCTAAACTTTTTGTTGCGTCTTGCAACCTTTTCAATAGTCTTGACCAAATCCAAAAACGAAATACATACACACACACACACACACACACACACACACACATATATATATATATATATATATATAGTTACTACGAGGATATATTAACTTCATATTGGGATAGGGATGATTTAATCCAAGTTACGCTGGTTTAATATATTATATTGTAGAGAAATATCTCTTCAATATAAAAATAGGCATATTATGAATATCAAATATTATTAAGTAGGAAAATGAAGAGATTTAATGGATATAAATTAATTTATTAACATTTTAAATAAGACCTGCAATTGTTTCAATTTACACTCAATACAAATTACAAACCTATAGAATAGAATAAGTTTGCATTTTGAAGATTTCGAGTAAAATATCATCAGAGCTAATGGATATTAAGGAAGCTACATGTTGATCAGTTGAGATTTTCTGTTGGTGAATCTTGGTTGAAATAATAATTTATTCCACCATTTATCAAGCTGAAACCCAAACCGTTTGTCAGTTGTTTTTTGAGCAGATAACGTGTAAACAAGAGATGCTGAGAAAGAAGAAGAAAAAAAACAAACAAACAAGAGAGATAACCAACGTTACAATAATTAGATGTCAGGTAGACGTAAACTAAATGCTAATAGTTTACTAAGTGTCCGGTGGTCTATTTTTAAATTCGGACAAGATATATTTCTTGAAATGTGGACATACAGGAAAAAATTTCGTTCCTCGAATTTATGTATTCGTTGGATGTTCTCAAGTTTTTTAAGTGAACACACGGAACATTTTTTGGACCTGTTAATATAGAGTCTGGATTTGGAGAGGATTTTTCATTTGATGTCGAAACTGGTTCCTTCGTCTTAAAGTTTCCAAATTAAAACCGAAAGGGTTGTAGAATGTTTCTTATCACGGTACCTAAAATTCGAAAGATGTTTCTTAAATCTAAATTTTCCTTCTACGGCTCCGACATAACATATGATATCTCTATGACCATTATCGTAGTTCGCTGAAACCTGTACTTCATAAACAGCGGAAGATATATGACACTCCTGTCCTAGATGACATTTAGATTTATCTCTACATGTGTAGGCTTGAGTCATTCGTTGCTTATTGATATATGGCTAAACATTAGGGGAACAAGAAAAGGTAGCTTTTATCCTGTCTGTTAAAGATGTTATCGTATCTATGGGTTTTAGGGAAGTAAATATCTACTAAATGCAAGAATCTTCCATCTACACTTGTCCTAACATTAAGGGAGAAAGTTGGGGCGGACCATAAAGCTTTCCGAAACCTATTCTTACGACTAGATGATAGAGGGGGTTGGGGGTTGTAGAAAATTTCATCAGTAAAGTCGCTATCCTGTACGGTCTTATAATATGGAATAGCCTTTTCGAATATTTCTTTAGAAGAAGAAAGGCATGTGATCCTTCGGCTAATATTTGGAATTAAATTTTTGAATACAATACGTAGGTGACAGGAGTGTTTATTAATATATTTAAGGTTCTCGTTAGGTTTGTGAAAGGGCTTATATGAACTAGTTTTGAGATTTTAAAAGTCAGTTTTAGCTAGGCTGGTGTTGATAGACATCTAAAAAATCAATCTTAGCTAGGTTGTTATCGATAGATATTTTAAATCCTAAAGAGTCGAAGGCAGAAATTAATTGCTTTCTAAAGGAATCCGTAGCGTGGTCATCACAACTGTGTGATACTGCTTAAGCATCGTAACGGTCTATACCGATGGGAAATTTCGAATTAAGATGGTTTAATATGCACGAGTATAAACCAACTAAATCGCATATATCCGCGCTATCATATGAACCCATTGAGACATCGAATAGCTCACTTTGGTTATCTTTTTTGTTTCAGATAGATCCGTTACTAAATAACAGTGTCTATCCGTCTCTTTTGCTGAACCGTTAAGTTACGGGTACGTAAACATACCAATACCAGTTGTCAAGCAGCGGTGGGGGACAAACACAGACACAAATGCACACACACAGATATATATGTATGTATGTATAAGTTAAAATTAAATTAAAAATTTAAACTTTATATATATATGTATACGACGAGCTTCTTTCGGTTTCCGTCTACGAAATCCACTCCCATTACTTTGGTTGACTCGTGGCTATAGTAAAAGACACTTGCAGGTGCCACGCAGCAGTGGGACTGAACCCGGAACCATGTGGTTGGGAACCAAACTTCGCACCACACAGTCATGCAGGAAACATAAAAAACGCGCTCAAAAAAATTTTGGGAAAATGTTTTGTATCATGATTTATCAGTTTCCATGAACTTTGAAGTGTTCTCTCTGATGATCATTTAAGAATTGTAATGTTTTGTGCTTGCTTTTGACAATGTATTATCAATAAGCAAATGTAGAAGTGATGACGTGGTTACTCGATTCGCTAAAAATAGCAGTCAAATCTCTCTCAACTCACACTTTAAAAAAGACTGACAGATAATGTTTTAGTCATATATACACACCATACCTGAGAAAAATATAGAATGATCGCTACAGGAAAATCTTTGACTATTGGTCTACTCAATAAAATGTGATATGGAGTCAAACAATAATCATAGTATGCTACTCTCAACAGTAACAAACTGCGGCCAATCTGCTACTTTTCTTTTAACTGTTTCATTGCCGATGAGGTCATAAGATCGAAACACGACCTGAAACCAAACAACAGCAATAACGACAACTACCATTTGATGTTTGGCTACATTCACCAATGTGTCCTTTTTAATACATGAAGAAGGGGTAGGGTGGTTCAGGGAAATTTAGCTGCTTAATCTAGCAAGTCGAGTGACGGCGCAAGAGTTGCAGTAGATCGGTGGATTGCAATTAGTCGTTCAACGGGTGACCTATGTCTTCTGAGAACCGGCCTGGCGCATAAATGAAACGGTTGTAGTTATACCATATTGTCCATTCGTTTATTTTTATTGTCATTTTATACCACGCTCAAGTTCTCTTCAACTTAGGACTTTCTTGGCGTTGTGGATTACCAAATACCAGTAGGCTTCCTTACACCAATGCCTCTTTCATAAACGGGATTATTTACCTGTTGATTTACTGTGTAGCCATTAATGCGTAGTGCTTAACTTTGATATGCTCCGATCGTAATTGATTCTCTGTATGTGTGTCTATGCCTGTGTATCTTTGTGCGTGGGTGTTGTGTTTACCGTTTGACAACCGGCATTGATTTGTTTACGCCCCACTAATTTAGTGATTCAAAATAGAGATCGTTAGAATAAGTATCAGATTTAACCTTCCACTGACCTAGCCTTCCTCTTACTGTTAATGTTAGAATTAGATAAAATCAATATGAAGTTGCCCTCGTCTGTTTTTAAATACAAGTGACTCCTGATTGAGAAAAAATATAATGAAAGACATTTTAGATAAGACCATCCCATCATTTTAGGATTTGGTTCCGAAATACAATTTGTTATGCATCATTTTTTAAAGACGTAATGTAGTAAGTGATTTGAGGGAGAGTTGACTGCTATTTCTCACAGACCGGTCGATCATGTAATGATACACTCATTGGTTCGTGTATGCGATAGAACTGGTGTAAATTACCTTAAAATAGTTTTAAGGTTTAAGATGGAGAAAAATTTGGTTGCTATTTCTGGTAATAGAGTCTTCCACGTAATGGTCAGCGCAGTGAACATAGTGGTGTTGGGCATGGATGTAGCGGTGGTGACAGCAGTGGTTGTTGATGTTGTGGTGGTGGTAGTTGTGATCTTGACTACGATGATAGTGCTTGTTGTTGTTGTTGTGGTGGTGGTAGTAGTAGTAGTGCTGTGGTGGTGAATGTGGCGTTACTTCTGAAGGTGATAGTTGTAGTAATAGTGGTAGCAGTAGTAATAGAAAAACAGGAAATGGCGAGGCGTGACGTAATAGCCAATTGCTTAGTTTATTGTTAATTTCCTACTTCAGCTCCCCACTTTCAACTGCACACACACACACACACAAACTCGCATAAACAAATGCACATGCAGATTACCCTTTCTCTTTACACACACACACACACACACACGCGTGCGTGTGTGTGTGTGTGTGTGTGTGTGTGTGTGTGTGTGTGTGTGTGTGTGTGTGTGTGTGTGTGTGTGTGTGTGTGTGTGCATACATACGTTCATAAATACACATGAAACTAAGAGAAAAGAGGAAAGACGGAAAAAGAGAGAGAGAAAAAGAAAGAGAGAGGGAGAAAGAGAGAAAGAAAGAGAGAGAGAAGGAGAGAGAGAGAGAGAGAGAGAGTGAGAGAGAAAGAGACTGATGGAAAAAGAGAGGGAGAAAAAGAAAGAGAAAGAGAGAAAGAAAGAGAGAGAGAGAGAGAGAGAGAGAGAGACTAGCAGGATATAGTCGGTACTTGTTCAATTGACAGTCTTAGGGAGAAACGGAAACGAATAAGAAATTATAGATATATATATATATACATACACATACATACAAACACACACACACATATACACACAAGCATCAGGCCTTAATTAATAATAGTAATGATAATGATTTAATATAGGTGCGTAGCTATATAATTTTGGAGAGATATATAATCGATTAGATCGGCCCCTAGTTATTTCACCCCTACACCAGTTGGATCAGATTTTGAACAACTAAAATCTAAATTTAAGGCAGCTACAAAAACAAAAATATCAATACCACATCAGATGACCACGGAAAACTAACATAACTTATGTCCATATATGGGCAGTGCTTCTGATTTTGCAGCACATATTTAGACTTTGAATGAACAAATCTAACTTCAACAGGACAACGAAAGCTATATTTGCAACAAATAGGAGTAGGTAATTCGATGTCTGTTCCGACTAATTGCGTCCTGAGTTCAAATTTTATTGAAGTCAACTTTATCTGTCATTCTTTCGGTCAAATACAGAACCCGTCCAAGGCAGTGAATAGATGGAATTCTTAGTGTTGGACGAAATGTTTGGTGACATCTGTTCGTTTTTTTTTTTTTTATATATGTTCTGAGTCTTTGGGTGAGAGACTTAATCTCTACTACCTCCTGTTCTTTGCACATTTTTGTAAACATTCAGGTCTGATACTCGATTTGAGGAGAAATTCGTTCTACTAGTCTTGGAAATATTAAAGTGAAAAAAAAAAAAAAAAAAAAAAAAGGCTGGGCTTATTGGCACGGCTCTTCTCTCTGACTAAACGTCAAAAAGTATCACCACTTGACTCACTTGCTACATTGACAAATATTCTTGGGGCAATACGGCAATACAGTTCACCTGTACTCAACATTTCAACTCAGTTTTTCTCATAGTTTTTCTCATAGGGCTGAGCTGTGAGAACGGAAAATCTGAAAATGTTTTAAAAAACTAAGATGGTTTCGGTATTTTCAAATTTTCAAACTCTATGACGAGCAAAGAAGAATTATATAGATGTGAATTCTACTTAGTCTTCTTATTATGGAAGAGTAGGTAATAAAATAAAGCATCAGTCAAGTATTGGGGTTGATGTAATCGACTAGCACCACAAAACAAGAAAACAATTCATGCCTTATACCTGTAGTAGAAAGAATTGTGTAAGAGCGGGAAGGCGGCGAACTGGATCATCAGGCAAAAATATAAAAATGCATTGAGAGGTTTTTTACCTTCTGAGTTCTAATAACGCTGAGGCCCAACTTTATCTTTCATTCATCCTTTTGGTGTCAGTAAAGTATCAACAAAATGTTGGGCTCGGTGGTATAAACTAGTCAATAGCCTCCTTCAATGCTACTGACGTTGTGTCTAAATTAGAAGCATTTAATAATCGTTGGGAGTAAAAACAATTTCTAATATTTTGGTGTAAGGGTAGAGGTATTCATTAGTTTGATGAATTGAAGTATGACTCACTGAATTGGCCCAGACTCAACGAATGTCAGTAAATACAGGACTATGGCATATGCGTCTAACGTAGAAATATAATGGAAATAATGTGTATCTGGTACACTATATTAAAGAAAATATGCGTAGTGTTACCTTATGGCCTTGTCATCTCTTTGGTAAGCGCTCTACTCCTACACTATATTTTCTGAAACAATATACTACAATACAAGGCAGCGAGCTGGCAGAATCGTTAGCACGCTCGACAAAATGCTTAGTGGCATTTCATCCGTCTTCACTTTCTGAGTTCAAATTCTGCCGAGGTTGACTTTGATTTTTAACCTTTCGAGGTCGATAAATAAGTATCAGTTGAGCACTTGGGTCGATATAATCGACTAATCCCCCTCCACTGAATTTGCTGGCCTTGTACCAAAATTTGAAACCAATATACTGCAATATGGCCAACATTCGTTCTTTACATGCACAGGACTTGAAATCGCTCTATGTCCTCCCCAGTCTATTTACATGCTGGTATGGAAAGTGATCAGCTGAAATACTCAGTTACTTGCTTAAGGACTTTACAAGCCTATCAGGGTTCATGTATTCGAAGTGTCCTGTCTTCTCCGGTGGCAGAAGCTGGATGATGACGATGATTATGATGTTCACGACATGACGAAAACGAAAATAGCTGCTATTATTATTATCTCTTTATCATAAGTGTTGTTGATGCCTCCAAAAGACCCTATTTTCACCTTCTTCATTTTCCATAGCCGAGCTATTTCGTATTTAAGAAGGTTGTATCTATCTATCTATCTATCTATCTATCTATCTGCCTGTCTGTCTGTCTATCTATCTATCTATCTGTCTGTCTGTATATCTGTCTTTTCGCCTTCCTTCTTGACTATTCGTGGGTCAAAGGGGCATGCAACACCACCACCATCATTATTATTATTATCCTTATTTTCTTCTTCCAACTTTGCTTTCATTTCTTACCGAGTCTCCTCAACATCTAGGGCAAAGAAACTCACTGTATACATTGGTAGGCCATTAAAATAAACACGACATTGTTCATTTACAAAGTCATGTGACAGAAAAGAAGGGAAGAAGGACAGAGGAAAAAAGAGAAAAAAGATAACAAAAAGAAAATAAGGAGGAAAAGGAAAGAAAATTCGCAGCGACAATGCTCTCCTCAAAATTTTAGGCCCCGTGCCTTTAGTAGAAAGGATCAGTATTACAAATTTCTTATTCATGTAAAAACACATGGTGATTGAAACGACAAGAAGTCCGATAAGAAACCGCCATCTCCATAATCACTAACAATAACAATGACAACAACTACATCATCACCATCAAAATTAACGAATCAACGCGAGAACCTGTAAATGGTTGATTAATGTGCTAGAATTAACAACCAAATGTCTCTCAAAGTACATCTTACCGATATACAAAGCAAATACACTGGATATCATCATCAGATGTACACTATTTCAGAGAAAAAAAGATGGAATAGTTACGGCTTGATTCCTTTTCGTAATAGCCAACTTAATCAGGATTGACCTGGGGTTAAATTACAACAAAGGTACTTAGAAATACCCCCCCCACCAGTCACTGTATTCATCATAGTGTACATCTAAGCATATAACACAGCCAGACTCCCAGAGTTTAAATGGGAAAAAACCATTACAATTTTAAAGCCTAACAAGTACCCAAAAGAAATAGCTTCACATAGACCTATCACTCTTTTATGTACGCCGTAAAAATTGTTTTAAGATATACCCTTGATATTCAGAAACCCCTACACTTTACTCATATACTCTTTTTCTCTTTTACTTGTTTCAGTCATTTGACTGTGGCCATGCTGGAGCACCGCCTTTTAGTCGAGCAAATCGACCCCCAGGACTTATTCTTTGTAAGCCTAGTACTTATTCTATCGGTCTCTTTTGCCGAACCGCTAAGTTAAGGGGACGTAAACACACCAGGATCGGTTGTCAAGCGATGTTGGGGAGGGAACAAACACAGACACACAAACATATACACACACACACACACATATATATAC
>NC_068985.1:72983124-72985234 GCF_001194135.2 Octopus bimaculoides
AACCGTCGCGTACTTTACACCCCTTGCCATAAACTTAATAGTTGGCAGATATTCTGCTAACTCTTTTTCAATTTCAATTTTGGGAAAGACCGTAATGGTATCGAGTAACCTAGAGTAGGTCCGCAACACCACTGTTCTTTCCCTGAAATCATTTAACCACTTCTTGGGTGGGATAATCTCCCACTCCACAGCAGTGGCTTTAGTTTTCTTTATATTCTCTGCCATGCGAAAAATGTCCACATAGGATTAAACAACTAAAAATTTAAAAACACAGGCAAAAAGAGAAAACAGTTAAAAAAAGCGGAAGAATTAAAATTAACCACACAACCACTCCTACGCCTGCAAATCATAACATGGAGACAAACCCTTACAATTAACCAATATACTATTCACAAACCTTAGACAGAGCATAATTAATTCAACAACGCACACAAACTGTTGCTACTATCATGGGCCATAAGGAAAGCATTCAACTCTTTCCTTTGCTATCTACCTGTACACAAAATAGGATGGCACCTTGGGCAAGTGCTAGTAACCTCTTAGCCACAACATATTAGGAACACGGTGAAGACGTCGGTAGCGGGACGTTGGGACAACCGACAATGTGGGGTGGGGTCCTACACTAACAGCTTGCGGCCAAGCGGATGACTTGTACCGTCAGACAAAGGTTAGGCGTCAACTAGCAAGTGAGTTGCCTCTGCTGGGCAGCCTCATCGTTGACCATGACTGTTACACTCCTGCACACAATTTGGTACCTGGTGTGGAGGTCCAGAGAGGCAGCCTGGAGGAGGTGGCGGTGAGGGGAAACCCATGCCAACTGCCTTACTCACCGTCCAAAGGCATTTTGTTCAGAGACGTTCTGAACAGAACATTCAACGTCGACCTGCAACGGACAACCGACGACGACGATACACAAAATACTCAACACGCTTTGAAGAAGACCACAACTCTGAGATCGACAACATTTAAAGAACACAAAACACCCAGGTAAACAACCCTGTGTAGTGTGCAACAGCACACCTGACATTTGCAATTTCCTTTATGGGGTACCACTTTTTAACTTGTCCTAAATGACCTTTTCACCCACCCCCCGCAACACGCAAACACATCCTCGTACACAGATGGCATCGCACTTACATTTTTCCACCACTCCTCTTGTGTAACAAAGTTTTTCCAATCTTACAGTCACCAAGAACTCTGACTCCAAAAACATATTTACAGTAACACTGTTTAATCAGCAATTTCTCTTCTTAATAGTAGTAACACCATAGCTCACGAGTCAATCATTATACTCAACAACATAAACAAATGATAAAACACGCATTTAATCCAACATGCCAGTCCTTCCTAGTAAATCATCTACCGAAAAAAAAACAAAAACAAAACAGACTAGTCAACTTCGCATCGTGACAGGCTGCACCCAATCCTTTTGTACTACGAAACAATAATACAGAAAGTGCAAGACCACTGTGATATGCAAGAGGTACAGTTTGATATTGCAGTAGGCCCCAATTTCACACAGCTCCTGTTACTACATGCACATTCACCCACAAAAAAGCAGACACATTTACAACACTACTCAGAACACGACTAATACAGCACTCCTGAGAATACTATCTCTCTTAATCCACAATCGGTAGAGTAACGAACAATATTTCGTCTTTTCCAAACTTAAGTTCAAATGCTGCCAATGTTGATTTCAGTATATCATTCAACTTCCATTGATAAAGGAATTGTGTCTTGCCAAGTACTAGTTCGGTATAAAGTAGATTTCTCTTTTCCATATGTGTGGCCAGTGTCTGTGTTTTGTTATTGCATGACTTGATGTACGTTATTTTTATCTCTTGTAAATGCAGGTAGTAACAATTTCAAAATAGTTATGGATGGATAGAGAGAATGGTTAAAGAATCATTTCTGGAGTTTCCCCAGATAAACTGTTTTATCACGAATGCTGAACTATTCTTATCTTTCGTTTGCCTGTTTATCCCATTTTTGTCAAACGTCAAGTGTCATAGGTTTAACACGCGGCTATTATATACATATAACACACGCGCACACGCACACACACACACACACACACACACACACACACACACACACACACACACAC
>NC_068985.1:72985317-72990144 GCF_001194135.2 Octopus bimaculoides
TATATATATATATATATATGAGTGTGTGTGTGCGTTTGTGTGTGTGTATGTGTATGCGTGCGTGCGTGTGTGATTGAATACAGGGACGTTATTCGTATGGAAAACATTCAGAGCTGACGCACTTAATGAAACGGACAAGAAAACTTTAATTATTCGCGACTTTCCAAGAAATGAGGAACGGAAAAGTATTTGATCATCTGATAAAAAAAAACCCCCAAAAAAACAAAAACAAAAAAAAACACAGGGTTGACAACTCCGGAATCTCAATTCATTGAAATTAGAATTACGCGTACAGTGAACGGTAAAATGGTTAGCATAAGAACTGATATCAAATTTATCTAATCTTTGAGCGATATAGGCTGACATAATTAATGCATATAGCGTTAAAAACTGTCAGAAATAGATACGATGTGAAGAGAAAAACCCGCATCCTTGATTATTAATCATTGTAACCATGTTATTATGTATGTTATTTGAAAAAAATCCAATGGTTAAGTGGATACCATTGCAGTAGCGGATAACTAAGAAATACCGCTAAGCATTTTATTCGGTGTGCTAACGATTATTCCAGCTCGATGCCCTCATGATGATGTTGATGATGATAATAATGATTTAACATTTGCAACAAGGCCAATAAGGTTGGGGCAGGGGGATAACCGTTTACATCGACCCCAGAATTTCAAATTTCGGCACAAGGCCAGCAATTTCGCTGGGAGCGGGTAAATGGATTACATCGGCTCAGTATTCCACTGGTACTTATTTTATCGGCTCCGAAAGGATGAAAGGTAAAGTCGACCTCTGCGGAATTTGAACTCAGAACTCAAAGACGGACGAAAAGCACCTAAGCATTTTGTTCGGTGCGGTAACGATTCTGCCAGTGTTTTCCAGTAAATTTATTGAAATATGGGTAAGAATTACGTGAATGACTCGAAAATGATTATCATTTGATCAGCTATCCTGGAATCTGAGCTGTGGCAGTCAATGGAATTGTAGTGCGATAATGAATGCATTAGGGAGGCAGGCGAAAGCTGTAGAAAACTGGAAGACGTGAAGGCAGGATTGGGAGAAGAGAGATGAAGCATATTAAGAAACCTAGCTGAGTTTAACTGACCTCGGTTGTAAGCCATTTAATCTGAAGGGACTTTTGAATTATACGGTATAATTTTTTTTAGATCGACCATAATATTTCAGCGACACGTACTTTACCCACGCCGGCAGATGAAAGGCAAGGTTAACCTCTGCAGGATTTAAATTCAAGACGTAAAAATCTGTAACTAAATACTGTAAATACTAAATACTGTTCATTGCTCTTACTGTTTTCAACCACTTACAGTTTCCTAGAAAAAGTCTCCTACAGACAGCTATCATCTTTTGAAACAGCAATTAAACTCGCTGTTCTCTTTCTGCTTTTTTATACTAGGTCAACTTGTCATTTGTGGCGTCATTTACAGATTTAGAACTATCGCATACAATACATCACAGCTCTGACCACTGCAACCGTTTATTTTGGCATATTTCCGTGTTTTTTTTTTGTTTTTTATGTTTTTGTCTTAGGAGCATAGTTTTATGGTTTACTAAACAGTGTTTTCTTTAGATTTGCAGTGTTTTGTTCTCTGCATCAGGTCTATTTCCAACCACTATTTCCAATCTCATTCCCATACCGACTTCATTATCTTTACTCCCCAGTTCTTTTCAGTCAACCCTTCCCAGCTGCTGCAGTCTATTTCTAATTCTTGCCAGGTAATTAATTCTGTAACCCAACTCTTGTGCCGGCGGTTTCTTTTTTTGGGTGATGGAGTAAATTGGTTTCCCACCGTTATGATTTTAGGAGAGCTATGTTATTAGATTTCTAATAGTTATAATCACATTCTTGATATTATTAGTGATGTTTGTAATTTATTATTATTATTATTATTATTATTATTATTATTAGGACAGAATACTAAGCAGCATTTCTTCCGGTTCTTATAGTGCCTGTTGTAGAAAAGATTATCATTATCGTTATGGCTGTTGTGTTTGCAAGAAGTTCACTTCGAATAGCTCGTAAATTTTAAGCCTGTCCGTGTTTCAAATATCTATATTTAAAACTTTTGCTCCTTGCGTCAAGGGTTGTAGGGAATTACTCGGCTTCCTTATATTTCCATCCTTCGGAGTAGAATTTGTGATTTATTTTGTAACATTTGGCCATTTCTTTAACATTTCTCAAGAAAGCATGGTGTCCAATTTTTCGACAAAATGTCTGAGGAATAAGATCAGTTATTCGAAGAGGTTTTTTGAGTCTTCCCATCTTTAAAACAAAGCACCATCACCACCACCAGAGCCGACATAAGCAACAACAACAACAACAATAGTTTGCCGGATGTTAGCTGGACAATCAATTTAATTCACTTTAACTAGACTAACAGTCACTGGTATAGCTAAGAAGTGGGTATATACGCTTTATCGCCGAAGTCGTAGATAAAGCAACTAGATGGTTTTGGATAAAGAGAACGGGTATATGATTAATTGCTGTTGGGATTAGATCAATAACAGCTGAGCCAAATGACTGACAAGTATTTGGTTTGAAAGACTCAAATTCCCTCCGAACGCTTGAATGATACTAATGGTGTATTATATAACATTTGATAGATCTGTTCTGAAATCTAAACCTGTGTGTGAATATACTATAGAATATAAATTCTTGATTTATTAAAATCATTTTTACCTGCAGAGGCTGTTTCACAATTACAAAAACGGCATTTAATACAATTATCTCATATAACACTTATCTCACCTTTTCGCGTTGCCGTTTGGTAATTGTAACATATCATCTAGAAGCGAAAATGATTTTAATAACTCATTTATGTTGTATGGTCTATGTTGTATGGCCACTCTGAGTTATTTTTCCTTTCTTGCTTTCTTTTTTAATTTGTTCAAACCCCCATTTTTGTAAATGTCTAACTCATTTGGCAACTCGCCATGCTAATGACGTCTACTGCGGTAGAAATACGACTCCACGACTGTCCTCTTGTCTCCACATAATAAGCCTGTCTTTTCCTTCAATGGCGTGTCAGCTTTGGAGAATTCATGCTTCTTTCTCATATGGAGCTTTAGTTGCTATTCAATAATTGTGGCATATCTAGAGGCGGAGATGATTTTAATTAATCAACCATTTATGTTTTATGGTATCTGATACACCTTCATCGTGTATATGAATAATGTATGTATATGTATGCGTGTGTGTGTGTGTGTGTGTGTGTGTGTGTGTGTGTGTGTGTGTGTGTGTGTGTGTGTGTGTGTGTGTGTGTGCGTGCGCGCGTGTGTGTGCGTGCATGCGTGTATCACCTTTCCACAAAGAAACGTATTTAGACATGGATTTAATGCTGAAATGTTTATTTAGGAACGTTTATAATAGTAAGGTTTTTGTTGTTGCTTTACGCCAGATAAGTTTTAATAGAGCAGATAGGCACCATTTCAAACCTGACTATACCGTATTTTCATCTGAAATACTTGTACACTAAACGTTATCTGATGTGTTCTTTTAGAAAACATTACAATGTGATTCGAGGATAATTTGGTTGCTATTTCTTGTTGCTCGACCGTTCATGTAGATGTTCTGCCTTTCAGTAATGACGGAAAGATGGCGGTAGAAATAAAGTATCAAGTTTTCTACCAACCGGTTGTAGGTTTAAATCCCCTACAGACATTTTATTGTAGTTCTATGTAGAATTCTTTGTATTAAATCGTTTTGGTTTCTAAAGTTCTTTAGCTTCGATCAAATATTTCTATGATTCAAAGTGTTCCATCTATGATTAACCGTAGTCTTAGTTTCCAGATATCGTGTTTTAGATTGCATTATCTAAAATATATTTATTCTAGATTATAGGGTGTGACATGAGGAAATTTGGCTACAGTTCAAGCAATCATGCAGAGCTTTAACGGCATGAGACAGGAGCTGCACACTCACAGAAACGTATATAAATACTTCTCTCTGTCTGTCTGTCTGCCTGCCCGCGCCTGACTGTCTAAACATACACATATAGTATCAATGTTAAAATTTAGGTTTTAACTTTGGAGTTCGCTTTATTAAGCTCGTCCGTGGGTACCGGCTATGAGATACAAGTAAAGAACGGAAATAGTTTTACTGATGATTTAGCTGAAAATCCATGAATAACCGTAGAGTTTATCTGTCTTGAAAAATGTCTGTGTTTTCTTATCCGAGAGAATGAGAGAGCATGCTAGATGATTCTGCTAGTAGTTCACACTTAACTAAATGATGACGAAAATTTTTAAATACGTACTCAATATAACACATTATCAAATTACAGAGTAGGCAAGAAATTGTGCGTAGAATTTCTTCAGTAATACTGGTTATTATTAGACGAATCTCCTACTTAATTTCTCATTTATATGTTCGTTTAATTATTAATTCTTTTTCACGATTCTTTTGTTCTCTTGGATTCATTCTATATTTTAACCTGTTAATTTGAATTTGTAGTTACGTTTTACTTTAAGTGTGATATGCAAATGGAATGATAAGAACAACTTCGACGGAAGATATCTGTTTTTGAAAATAAAAATTCATTCAGCAAATGGTTTTTATACCTAAACCTGAAGAGCAGGTAGTTTTGCGGTGTTAACCGATGCTATGTATTGTTACACATATTATACTAGATGATAATAATACAGCAAAACGCTTCTGATAAAGTATTGATAAACCAAATGTAAAATTATATAATAAAAGAATTACACACACACACACACACACACACACACACACACACAGATATACGTATAAATACAAACATACAGACACGTGTATATGTCTGTGTATGAGTATATGTGTGC
>NC_068985.1:72990270-72992584 GCF_001194135.2 Octopus bimaculoides
ATTCCAAATCTAAAAATAGTATTTTATTTCAACTTAGAGAACTAGATTCTTATATGTATTGGTTTCAAGTTTTGGCACAGAGCCAGCAATCTTGTTGGGAGTGGGCTAGTCGATTATACCGACCCCAGTGTTCAACTGGAGCTTATTTTATCGACCTCAAAAGGATGAAAGGCATAGTCAACCTCAGCAGAATTCGGACCTAAAATCGGATGAAATGCCACTAAGAATAGTAAGTTATACAAAGGCGAAACATGCCCTCCCCACCAAATAAGGGTAGAGGAACATTGCAAAGCTGTGACACGGGGAGATACTGATAAATCGGGTATAGCTGATCATGTATAGGAAAATGGAGACACCTCGTCCTGTGGGATGAAGTTAAAATAATAGACAGAGAACACCGCTGGAAAATACGAAAACTAAAAGAAGCAGCACATATGCTAGGACACAACCTCCTAAGCAGACCGAGTGCAGATATGAACAGCATACGGGGACCAGTGTTAAGGAAGGATAGGAGAATATTAGATTTATAAGCCCTAATATTCAATCCTTAATTGCCCACGGGCATATGGCGTAGTGGTTAAGAACACGGGCTACTAACTCCAAGATTCCGAGTTCTTTTCCAGGCAGTGACCTTAACGATAACAACATAAAAAATACCTTAGGAATGAGAACCCAGATTCAAAATTTCCCCAAGACACCTGGACGGTATAACAAACAAGATTCGGACAAATATCCGTCAAATATAAATAATGTACATAATTCCTCATCTCTTAAATATAGAACTCTACTAAGCATTTTGTCCGGCGCAGTTACACTACTGCCAGATCGCTGCATTAGACTGTTATACATACATTGGTTTCAAATTTTGGTACAAAGCTAGCAAGGTCGGGGGAGGGGGTAAGTCGATTACTTACCTCAGTGCTCAACTAGTACTTATTTTATCGAGCCCAAAAGGATGAAGGGCAAAGTCAGGCTTAGCGGAATTTGCACTTAGAACATAAAGAAGGGTGAAATAATGCACCTAAGTTTTTTGCCCGACGTGCAAACGATTCTGCCAGCTCACTGCACCTTAGGCTAATATATATTGGAAATGAATATATTCCAGACAGAAAGGAAATATGTTTTCTTTGGCTTTGCATTTTAGCAGATGTCTCAATAAGTATGAAAATAAACTAATAGTTAAAGTGATAGATATATTCCAATAGAAAAATGTCCAGAAGACGGTAAGCTAGCAGAATCGTTAGCATGCCGGGCAAAATGCTTACCGACATTTCGTCTATAAGTTCTGAGTTCAAATTTCACCGAGGACGACTTTCGCTTTCATCCTTTCGGTGTCGATAAAATAACACCAGATGAACACTGGAGTCGATGTAATTGATTTACTTCCATCCCTGAAATCGTGAGCCAAACTTTGATACCAGTATAATGGCTAAGACGAAATTAAAAGTGGTTGCACATTTTACTATTTGCATATATAACCAGTACTTATTTCCACCTTAGCCATCGTTGTATTTCAATATACATGTATTGGGTACAATATTCACACTGCATTTCCTCACTATTTGTAAATTTCGAGTGATGCTATCACGTTTTCTCAGCGGCAGGTCAACCTTCTTCCCTGAATGGAACGACAGTCAGTTGCAAGTTTACCCGTCTATAGATAAGTGGACTAGAGCAACGTAAAATGAAGAGCTTTGTTCAAGAACACAACGCACCACCGTTGGGAATCAAAGCGACGATCTTGTGGTCGTGAGTGCTACACCCCAACCACTAAGTCACGGGCCTTTACTATATATATATATATATATGTGTGTGTGTGTGTGTGTGTGTGTGTGTATGTGTGTGTGTGCAATCTTACACATACGCACATACATACTCTCATACACACGCCACACCCATACTCACTTTCCATTTTAATACTGCTGTATTTTACTATTACCACCATCACCACCATGCCGTCGCTGCCGTCACAGCCACCACCACCGCCACCACTACCATCTGTCACTGCCATCATTCAACAAGTAATTCAGCATCAGCTGCAAATTTTCTTTTAATTAGATGATTCCATGGGAAAACATAAAAGTAAAACTGTTGGTGACCTCGATGACCTGATGAGGTAATTCATGGAGGTCGTAGGTCATGGTTTCACTACTTGATAGAAGCTGATAAATATACTATCAGCTTTCCTACATATATGTGTGAATATCTGCGTACATCTCTGTATTTGGGGTAAATGTTTGCCTCTGTGTGAATGTAAGTGATGTTTTACATGTATAAATATGTATATATGCATGCATGCATATATATATATATA
>NC_068985.1:72992620-72998733 GCF_001194135.2 Octopus bimaculoides
ATGTAAATGTTCATATTTGTACATGTGTTTCTGAGCGTATACATATAGTCTTGTGTGTTCGTATGTATTATGTTTATGTTGGTACGTGTGAATAGGTACTTGTGTTTGTGGATAAAGTAGGATATATATATATATATATATATATACGTGTATGTTTATACGAGTATACATTTATACTTATACATACGTATGTACGTACAAAGATAGAAGCACGCACACACTCACACACACTCACACTCACACACACAAATATATGAATGTATATAGAAGGACGTATTCGAAAGTAGGTATGTGTGTATATTTATATTTGTGCTCGTGTCGACTCTAGTACTTGACTAATTAGTTTTAATAGTTTAGTCAGAGGAGGTGGCGAGGATAGCGCTCATTACTTTTTCCAAGGTCTCTGGGACAGGTGGGAGGAAGTTGTGTCCAGACCGGAACCCTTGTTCAAATGCTCGCAATACAGTGGACTCTGCTAAAGACACTCAAGATCCACGTGGTGCTGCTTAACTGAGCGATGACTTAAATCTAAGAACAGGGGCGATTTATCTGATGGGCTTCTACAAAGTTTCCATCTTTAGAATTTCATCCACAAGACTTCGGCCGATACGAAACTGGTAAAAGACACTTGCCCTGGGTGCCACGCAGTAGGATCGAACATCACACTATATTATTGTTATTTACGTTATCATTCTTTTAACTAAGATTTAAGAATGTAGCTAATTATTATATTCACTGCAGTATTTCACTTCTTTTATTTTATTGACCCCCAAAAAATGAAATGGAACTCGAAACATAAAGCAGTATAAATAATAACAGCTTAGCCTTTAGTATCATACTTATAGAAAGGCTTATAATGCATACTTTTTATCAAGCCCCTAAATATGAAATGCAATGTCGACATTGACATTTGATCTCAGAAGTCAATCTGTCCGACGTTCTATTACTTCAGCCTTCATCAACGATAAAAAGCAATAGAATCATATCGAATCATCAGTGTAGATGACGTTAACTCGAGGTTAGCAACTGAATACGAGCTATTATGGATATCTCATCTGATGTATTTCAAATGAAACTAGGCATGACGCACAATGCTAAAATGTATATGACATCACAGTACTTGAAAATTTAATTTTTTAAATGCTTTTCCTGTAGTCTGGAAGAAAAGATAGTGGCCATGACCCTATAACGATAGGATCTCAGAGACTGGTGGGTGAGAGACGGAAATATACAATCAAACCAGAGATTGGCTTGGAACCGTGCAACAGAGTGGACTCTGTAAAGGCCACACAAGTTGCCAAGTGGTAGTATTAGAACAGTTAAGTTTTCCAGTTGAGCAAACCTCAGCGTAATTTGAACTCAGAACGAAAAGAGAACTAATGAACCTACGTGAAAACAACAACTTCTAAAATACCAACATAGCGTAAGTTATGAATAAATGCGTGGATTCATATCCATAAGTACATAGTGTTTCTTATGTCCCTAAGGGCTGAATTCTTTTCAAGGATGTAGTTACTGCAGGCCAGATGTCATTTATTGCATCATGTTTTTAACAAATCTTCTCACTTTCTTAAACATTTTTTTGTATTTTTAAATTATTCCTAATAAAACACTTGGGTTTTGTAGAAGATCAGCGGCTAATCAGAGCTGAAGTCATTGTATTTTACGTGAGAGGCGTGGCTGTGTGATAAGAAGCTTGCTTCCCAACCACATGGGTCCGGGTTCAGTTCCACTTTGTGGAATTTTGGGCAAATATCTTCCACTACAGCCTCGGGCCGACCAAAGCCTTGTGAGTGGATTTGGTAGACGAAAACTGAAAGAAGCCTGATGTGTGCATGTGTGTGTATATATATGTGTGTGTGTGTGTGTGTGTGTTTGTGTCCATGCTTGTCCCCCCATCACCGCTTGACAACCGGTGTTGTGCTCGATTGAAAACCTTTTTGGGGCAACGAGCTGACGGAATCACTAGTACGCCGGGCGAAATGCTTAGCGGCATTTCGTCCATCACGTTCTGAGTTCAAATTCCGCCGAGGTCAACTTTGCCTTTCATCCTTTCAGGATCGATAAAATAAGTACTAATTGAGTACTGGGGGTCGATTTAGTTGACTTACCCCCTCCCCGAAATTGCTAGCCTTGTGCCAAAATTTGAAACCAATATTTACACTCTATTATTTCTAGTTTTATCTATTTCGAAATCTATGATTAAAAACGAATTATTTCTCACCCCTTGAAGTTAGAATAAACACTTTTAAGTTGACCTCTATATGGAATATGTTGCCAGGGTGAGTATTCCAGAGGGGTAATATTCTAAGGAAGCAGGACTGGACGAAGCGTTTAATGCGTGGCATGGGTAGTGGAACATAAAAATAATAGATTGCGGGTGTATCGAGTAGTCTTAGGTAAATGTGAAATGCAACTATCAAGAGAGGGTGTCGCTCTATTGCCTTTGTTATATTCACTGTATACAATGGAAACAATATTGTTGGCATTTAAAATGTTGGCGATTATGAAGGGCTTAACTGTATCAAATTATTGTTTCGTTTCCAGATCAAATTATTGTTTCGTTTCCAGATCAAACTCTGCTGGAGCCACTTTTGCCTTTTACCCTTCTTGGCCGGTAAACAAGTACCAATAGTAGACTATTGTTAACCAGGTCAACTACATCTCTTTACTGAAACTCACAGGAACAAATTTCGTGAGCAGAAATAATTACTACTTGTGTTAAATGCCGCAACTTCCTCTTTACATAATCGACGCGAGAGACATCTGTGAAGAAGTATTTAGCTGAAAAAACTTTAATATCCCCTTTGTCTGAAGTAGTCTTCGTCTGAAACAACTTTGAAGCAACATTTCCCTAAAGAAACTTGGAAATAACCTTCGTCTAAAACAAATTTGAAATAACTTTCACTTGAAGCAACTTCCAAAAAAAAATTTCGCTTCTGTCAGCTTTGAAACAATCTATATTTGAAGCAACATTAAAGCACCCACCTCAACCAACACACGAAGCAACCTACATATGAAACATCACTGAAGAAACAAACGCCAGAATCAACTTTGAGTCTTCTGATAACTGGAGGAACATAAAGTCTCAAATACCTTATCTTACAGTTACACTCAAATAAAAGGTCAAATATTAAAAATAACTATTGGCAGAAATTTTAATAAATTTAATTTAATAATTTACAAGATAAGTGCTTGACATTCATTTTGCAAATGAAATATTATTTCTGAAAATCTACAATTATCAGCTGTTCCTAAATCGAAAAGTCACGATTCAAAATTAATGTCATATTGCTATTTTAGAATTTCTAGTTTTCTTGTGCATGATAACGTAATTGCTGATAATGTTCTGTAATAAGGATAAAGAAGTAAGCTGCTAGCGAAGCGAAAGCACGTTTGGTTCATGTTACTTTATGTACGTATATCATCTATATTCAGGAGAAAGGTATCAACGTCATACAGCTTCAATTCAACATATAGCCACGTATTTACACAAAACAGTGTAATTAACCATGAAATGTTGAATTTAAGTAGAAGGTTAAGTTAAACTCATTTCTACATAAAGTAGAAATGAGTTTAACTTAATCAGTTTAAATGAGTTTAAAGTAAGATGTGTGATATTGTTGCGTCTCTCATTTCGCTTTCGGTTCAAATTATACCACGGTCAAGTTAAACTTATTTTTTAACAGAATTGTCAAGTACTAAGATCGGTAAAATTTTCTGCTTCTTGTGCCATGATTCCGTTGTGTGCCGGACAAAATATCTTGTGGTGCATAATCACGTCCTATTATAGTTTGAGTTCAAGTCTTGTCGAGGTCAACTTGAACTTTTCATTCTTCTGTAACTGAAGAAATTCGGTATCAGTAAAATATTGATTTCAAATTTCGGTACAAGGCCAGCAACTTCAAGACAGAAGTAAGTCGATTTCATCGACTCCAGAACTCAACTAGTACTTATTTTATCGATCCCGAAAGGATGACAGGCAAAGTCGACCTCGGCGGAATTTGATCTCAGAACATGAAGACAGACGAAATGCCTTCAAGCATGTCGCCTTTTGTACTTAGCGATTGTACCAGGTTGCCGCTTTGTACCAGTAAAACATTAAGCTCAATTTAATCGACTATATACTTCCCTTCAAAGTGTCGCCTTGCGCCAATGTAAGATACCCATTTTTATAAGGTATAAGGGTAGAGCTTTCCTCTTAGGTCAAACTCATATTAACACTTTAAGGTCAGCCCTGATCAAGCAGGTAAAGTCTGACCTAATCGAAGGCATTTCAAACATGAATATCCTCTCCCACTGTCACTAATACTTAATTTGTCTTAAGAAAAACATCCACTCCAATAGTCAGCGTTTCTTACGACATTATTATTATTGTTATTATTATTATTATTATCATTATTGTTTTGCTTAGGTCGACTTTGTCTTTCATTCTTTCGGAGGTTGGTAAAATAAGTACCAGTTGAACACTGGGGTCGATGTAATCGACTCATCTCTTCCCACAAAATTGCTGCCCTTGTTACAAACTTTGAAACCATCATTATTATTATTATTGTAAAAGCCGCGAGCTGGCAGAATCGTTAGCACGCCGAGCGAAATGCGTAACGGTATTTCGTCTGTCTCCACGTTCTGAGTTCAAATTCCGCCTCGGTCGACTTTGCATTTCATCTTTTCGAGTTCGATAAAATAGGTAGCAGTTGCGTACTGGGGTCGATCTAATCGACTGGCCTCTCCCCCAAAATTTCGGGCCCAGTGCCTAGAGTAGAAAAGAAAATAGGTACCAGTTGAACACTGGGGATCGATGTAATCGACAAATCCCCTCCTCTAAAATTACTGCCCTTGTGGCAATATATATATATATATATATTATTATTATTTGATTGAGCGTCACGCATCCATTTCCAAATAAGTTTATTTTAATATTTTTGATGCGACTCTACTGTATACTGTTTTCTCCCCCTATCGTTCTCTCTCATCCCTTCTCTAATACCTTTTTTCTCCCCTTCACCGTTTTCTATCTGTCTATCTCTCTCTTTTCCCCTCTATCTCCTTTACTCTCTCTCGTTGCTTACACGTGACCATCATCCATCATTTTCTTTCCCTCACGTGATCATCTTTCCTTTTTTTCTTCAGGACTATCCTAAAGACTGGACGTACCTATCAATCTCTTCTATCTTTTCTCTTGTCAAAGAAAATATTTCTCCAGCGTTCGCTATTTTATTCTCGTTCTGATCTAACGATCCTCCATATTTGTTTTCGATCGGTTTCTTGATGTGTCTCCACTGTCCTATTTTTGTTCTCAACTTTGACCATCCATAAATCCCATATTTTATTTTGGTACTTATGGAAGCAACTGTCTTCGGAGACTCATATTGTCGTTCAGTGCTCGAAATGAGGATTAGGTAGACAGCTGACAACTGATAACGGGTCGTTTTTTTTATGTTACTTGTCCTGTTTTCTATTTGTTTCGTTGGTTGCGTATTGTTTTCATATTTCATGTTGTTTACTGTTGATGATCGCCTTAAAGAGATTTAGTCCAACAAATCGACCTCAGGGCGTATTCTTTGTAAGTCTAGAATATATTCTATCGGGTCTTATGTCGAGCCGCTATGTTACGAGGACGTAAACACACCAACATCAGTTATCAAGCGATGATGGGGTACGAACACAGACACACACACACATATATATACATACATACATACATACATACACACAGACACACACACACACACACACACATATATAAATATCTGACGGGATTCTTTCCGTTTCCATCAACCAAATCCGCTCACAAGGCTTTGGTCGGCCCGAGGCTATAGTAAAAGATACTTGGTCAAGGTGTCACGTAGTGGGACTGAACCCGGAACACCATGTGGTTGGGAAGCAAGCTTCTTAATTTCATTTTAATTGGCCATTAAGGCCTTACAAAGAAGGGACAAACAAGGACAGACAAACGTAAAGAAGCTGCGGGCTGGACACGGACATTAATGAGATGAGGGTGATAACAAAAAAGGTGAAAAATAACAAAATTAAAAATGGGAGGGGCACCGGCGCCCACCGACCGATAACCCCTCGAATACATTGTTCAAGCTCAATATTTATAATCATCA
>NC_068985.1:73001008-73002139 GCF_001194135.2 Octopus bimaculoides
ACTCACAAAATATTGGGCAACGCGAGGAGGTTATAGTAGCATATAAGCATTTGCCTTAGGTGCCACGAAGTAATTTCGAGCCTTGAACTTTGCGCTCAAGAGGCCAACCACTTTACTATGTCAGTGACTGTTTTGGGAATCAAGCTGATGGTCTCCCCGCATCTAACATAATTTTTTTCCGAACCGAATATTTATTTCTAATTAACTTATTTAATGCTCCCTGCCCTAAATGTGTTAAAACACACACACACACACACACACACACACACACATTTGCATGTATCTGTAGCCATGTATGTGTAGCCCAACTATCATAACCTTAAAACTAAAGGTTGCCAGCACTACAGAAGATAAACACTATTTACTAACAATCCTTCACCTTCTCAAGTTTCCGTTGGTCGGTCTTATTTACACTTGTATTTATGTATTTACTTATCTATTTACTGCGTGTCTAATTCATTCTAATATCTAAATATTGGTGACAAATTATGAAACCTCATGAAAATGTCACGTTAACATTAGAACAACATTCATACGTCATGAACTCCAGCCAAGATTCCCTTTCGATCCACATACGCGCTCACACACACGTACATTCGCACCCACACGAACAAATACAGACATACATGCAAACATATACGCATATATACAAATATACAAAGATGTAGACCCGTCAAACGCGCGTCCACACACACGTACACACATTAGTGCTAACACACTATCTTAAAGATAATGTTTTGGGCAGTATCAAGTGCACACACACACACGCATACACATATGTATATACAATACATACATATACATGCATATAAATATATCGATGGCGAATCCCCTAAAACAAAACAAAAACAAAAAACAAAACAAACAATAATTTCGATGAATAAGTTCGCGATCAAAATTATTAGTTTGATTTCAAAAACAAATGAAAAAAGTTAACTGCAACGTTTCGGAATTAGTCCTTCTTCGAAAGGAGGTGTACAATGAAATGAGAGAAGGAAAGTCGAAAAAAGCCGAAATATATAAAGGGTGCAGTCGAGTTAAAAAAGCTAATGTAAAGCTTGTCCGAAATTTGAAGGAGTGATTGAATAATATTCAGAGACAGAAGAGCGAATGCGAGGTTATAGGTCTATC
>NC_068985.1:73002149-73006140 GCF_001194135.2 Octopus bimaculoides
TACGTTTTGTGTAGGTGTTTGGAGGGTGTGAAAGATTAGTTTCTCAAATATATATATATATTATGTGTGTGTGTGTGTGTGTGTGTGTGTGTGTGTGTGTGTGACTACCTTGTACATCATACAATGCAGGTTTTCTGCCGGAGAGTCTATCAATGAAAAAGTGTGTATTTTTGTTTGTTGGTGTATAGAGGTGTGATTGTGCGTCAATATATTTATATACACACACAACATTCGCCTGAAAGTACACGCGCGCACTCTTGCACGCACACAACAGTTTATGCATTTATTTGTATATATGTGTTAGTGTGGGCGCATCAGTCTTTTTGTGTAACTGTATATGTATTTTCATAGTGTGTGTGTGTGTGTATGTGTGTGTGTGTGCGTACGTGCAGGTGAATGTTTGTGTGTGTATTCTTCCTTTTATTCTTTTACTTTTTTAAGTCATTTGACTGTGGCCATGCTGGAGCACCGCCTTTAGTCGAGCAAATTGACTCCAGGACTTATTCTTTGTAAGCCTAGTACTTATTCTATCAATCTCTTTTGCAGAACCGCTAAGTTACGGGGACGCAAGCACACCCAGCATCGGGTGTCAAGTGATGTTGGGGGTACAAACACAGACACACAAACATATACACACACGCACACACACACACACACGCACACACACACATATATATATACATATATACGACGGGCTTCTTTCAGTTTCAGCCTGCCATATCCACTCACAAGGCTTTGGTTGGCCCGTGGCTATAGTAGAAGACACTTGCCCAAGGTGCCACGCAGTGGGAATGAACCCGGAAGCATGTGGTTGGTAAGCAAGCTACTTACCACACAGCCACTCCTGCGCCTTAGTATATAGATATACTGACACACAATCATACATCTAAGCGGGGTGTTAGAACGTCATCTGCTGCTATGGACTAGCTTGGTGTATATTGTCCTCACCTGGTAAGGGTCGGCAATAGATGGGCCATAAGGACATTTATTGTGGTTCTTTTCTAAATGATTTTCAGATAGTCTGCATTTATGGGTCAGTCTTTTCGTTTACGATTTACATATTTTAATATGTAAGACGTATTATAGATGTATGTCATAAGCAAAAGTAAAACAAACCAAAAAAACAAAATCATAAACCACCATCTTAGAAAAGGACATAATGGGAAAATGTGGTCATGGATTCCCTGCTCATAGGAAAAAGACGAGATGGTTACAACTGGAACATCTTTGATAATAGATCTGTTCAATCAGGGTTGGTTTAAGACTAAACAAGAAGAGAAAGATGAAAATGAACAACTACGATAACGAGAACAACAATAACCTGAAACATCCCTCTCTCCTCTTACCATCTTCCAGACTGTCTCAAACCCTCAGGTTGCACACTAACTTCTATAATTCCATCCTTCCTCCCCGGAGCGACAACTCACAAGAATTCCCTTCTTGTCCACATTTTTCTGCAGTCGTAGACCCCCAAGTGTTTAAATCAATGGTTCTCAACCATTTTTTTGTCTATGGACCCCCTTTATTCTGGTGGATCCCCATAGCCATTTGGTGTTTATAAACTAGTTACATAGACATTTCTTTCAAAATTTCTATTTTGTTTATTACACATTCCTTTATGTAAGCTGAACGATGTAAAATGTCAAAGGAAGAAACCTAGCTGTTTCTTACAATAAAAAACATTTAAATCAATGTACACTGTGGTCCCAGTGTACATTTTGATTGTGTGTCCCCCACCCCACCCCAAATCTTATATGGACCCCGGTTGAGAATCACTGGTTTAAACAAAACATCAACCCTTTCAATGTTGATAATCTGGGAAGATCTACAAAGATTATGAACACAATCCTCTCTTCTTGACAAAATTGAACTATTGAAACAAAATAAAAAAAAAAAATACCGATATTTCTACGCTTAGTTGAAAATGAAATATCGAAAATATTGGGATAAAAGTACAGAAAATAACTGAAAAAAAAAATGAATAGAAAAAATGCAATAACGAAAAGCAAACGTACATGAGTGCAACATTGCTAATTTTAGGCTGTAAAGAAGAAACAAAAGGAAGTTAATCCCTTGCTACGACCTTTGTATTTTTGATTCTGGCAGCTTGGAAATTTTACGTGCTGTCGAGCATTTCCTTTCTCCGAGTAAACTGGACAGGGCTTATACAAATTAAATGCTTATACATAACCTCAAGGCTTTCAAAGAAAAGGATGACTATATATAAGCAATTAGATCGAACACGGTATTCGACTGGTATACATTTTAGTGACAAGAGGATAAGTAACGAAGACAAGATATGAGTCCAAAATGTGACCTGATGCGCTCCATTGTTTCCATTCTCTACCTTTTGTTCACTTAATACTTTTTCTAATTCTGACACAAAACTAGTAAGTCTGAGGAGAGGAGGAGTCTATTACATCGTACTAGAGTTCAACTGGAACTAACTTTATCGACTCTGAAAGAACGAAAGGCAAGTTCAATCTCAGTGGAATTTGAACTCAAGACGTAAAAAGCAGGAAGAAACTCCGCCATATGTTTCGTCCGACGAGCTAATGGTTTTGCCTGCTCGCCACCTTCGTTTACTTATTGATATTGACGTCAGGTGAATTAATCATTTGCTGTTTTCCAAGAATCATTTTCTTTTATCCATTGAATATTAGTTGTAAATTAAAGATATTTATCATTAATTTACAGCACCGAGCAGGCAGAATCGTTAGAACGAACTGTAAAATGCTTAGCAGCATTTCGTCCGTCTTTACGTTCTGAGTTCAAATGCTGCCGGGGTCGACTTCGCCTTTCATTCTTTCGGGGTCAATAAAATAAGTACCAATTGAACACTGGGGTAGACGTAATCGACTTATCCCCTTCCCTGAAATTGCTGGCCTTGTGTCAAAAGTTGAAATATAAATTACTAGGATATTATTCTAAACTCCACGAAGTAAGAGTCATTAGAGTACCGAACAACATACCTGGTAATATGTGTTCCGGCACTTTAATTTCTAAGTTCGAATCCCTCCAAGGTTAGCTTTACCTGTCGTCCTTTCGGAGTCGATAAAAGTATTCGGCAAAGTATTGTGCTGCAACCATTGAGCTTCCGCTGTGTCACCAGTTTGAAGGTTGAGAGAATGGCTGAGTCTGATTGCATCTACATAGACACTTAAAAAAGAACGACGGCTTTGGGTATGTTGCTACTAGGTCACGTTCGATTGCAAATGATAGCAGAGCTTACTTTTAAATTTAGTTCCGTTCTAATGTGACTTCATTATTACTATTGTGACTTCATTACCTTACGAGAAAACGAAACATGATATTACAAAAGGAAAGTAATATTACATGGGACAGGGACAAAGGCGGTGAGCTGGCAGAATCATATGCACGCTGGACAAAATGTTTAGTGGCATTTCTTCTGTCATTACATTCTGCGTTCAAATCCCGCCGAGGTCGACTTTGCCTTTCATCCTTTCGGGGTTGATAAAATAAGTACCAGTTGGACACTGGGGTTGAGGTAATCGACTTATTCCTTCCCCCGAAATTGCTGGTGTTATGTAAAAATTTGAAATCAGTATCACAGGGGACAAAGGTGACGTACTTACAGGATCATTAGTACGCCGGGCAAAAATGCTTAGCAGCTTTTCTTTGTCCTCACGTTCTGAGATCAAATTTGGATCTTTTTGGTTTGACGGGCAACACTTGTTTTCTTAACGAAGCACTTTCAAACTTGGGATACTGGTAGAATGTGTCATATAAAACATCTTTTTCTCTTAGCCTTCTTAACAAAAATTAGTTCTTAATAAGTTATTTCATGTTAAAGTTGTCGTATTTCTGTAATTTCAACCAATCACTGACGTCTATTCAGCTGAATACAGTTAGTGCTCTTTTTATAAACAATAATTTTTACCGGTGTCAAGAGTGTTATTCCCTGTTTAATTATATCATTATTCCCTAGTAAGGGTTTAGGGTTTTAGGGTTAGGGTTCGGGTTTTAGAGT
>NC_068985.1:73006395-73007478 GCF_001194135.2 Octopus bimaculoides
AATAGACGTCAGTGATTGGTTGAAATTACCGAAATACGACAACTTTTTACATAAAATAACTTCGAATACAAAAATTTTTATCTGTTCTATAATACAAAATATACAAGTATACGAAGTTTGAAAGTGTTTCGGTACCAAAAACACTACATAAAACATTAATGAAAAATGTTGCCCGTCAAACCAAAAAGATCCTCAAATTTCGCCGAGGTCGACTTTGCTTTTCATCCTTCCAGGATCGATAAAGTAAGTACCAGTAGCGCACTGGGGTCGATGTAATCGACTTACTCCTCCCCCGAAATTGCCGACCTTGTGCGAAAGTTTGAACGCAATATTACATTTTGTCCAGCGTGCTAACGATTCTGACACCTCACCGCCTTTGTTCCATATCCCATGTAATATTACTTTCCTTTTGTAATATCGTAGTATTGTCATGTAAAGTCAATATTTTTCTGTTAAATAACAAGTTAATAAATACATCAAAATATTTTTAAATGTTTTCAGACAAAACAGTAAGATGGTATGTGTTCATAAATTAAAACTGCACAAAGTGTTCCATTTTTGTTTTCTAATCTTCCCTTAAGCAATAAAATCGTTTGTTTTGCTCTCAATAAAACAGCCATTTTAAGAGTTACAGTAACTGTTTTTTTCGTGTTAGAATAAATCTGGTAACTGCGAGCACGCAACTATGAGTAACTAAAAAAATGTTTTATTGGGGTAATAGAGGAATAGTAATAAACTACAAGAACTGATTAAGGCAACAGGGGAATGGTAAAAAAACTAACGAACGAAACAAAAAAGCAACTTAATAAGGGGAATACATGCATACATATATGTATGTATGTATCTAGGTATGTATATAAGAAAAAAAGACCCTAGAAATTGTGGTAATAGGGGAATAGTGGAGAAAAAGAAATAAACTAAACCTAGAAACAACGAGCAGCAGATAAGATTTCAACTGAATGATGGGAAGAAGGGGAAAAATACACCCAAGAAATTTTCATTTTCGTTCACGAAATTGTTTTGCTTATACTCTTCACCGTTTCTTTCCTTGTATGTGTGTGTGTGTGTGTGTGTGTGTGTGTG
>NC_068985.1:73008484-73011758 GCF_001194135.2 Octopus bimaculoides
ACCCCCTATACTTATTTTTTTAAAGCCTAGTACTTATTATATCGAACTCTTTCGCCGAACCCCTAAGTTACGAATGCATAAACACACCAGTATCGGTTGTCAAGCGGTGATGGGGGGGATACAGACACAAAGACGCGCGCGCACACACACATGACAGGCTTCGTTCAGTTTCCGTCAACCAAATCAACTCACAAGGTTTTGGTCGGCCTGAAGCTATAGTAGAATACACTTGCTCAAGGTGTCACACAGTGAGACTCAACCCGGAACCATGTGACTGAGAAGCAAGGTTCTTATCACACAGGTACGCATACTCCACTTTCATTTTGTAGTTAGTCGGCTTAAAGGGTTAGATCGCCAAAATAACGAACAAAAATGAGAGTAACAAAGTGGGTAAAGATAGCGCTATGATTTAAAAGAAACTATGTTGGTCAGAGATGGAGGGACAATCGGTATCCAAGAATTTTTTAGGATCTTACATGCCAGTGAGATTGATGCGGTGGATGTACTATGTATGAATAACTAATTGTAAGCCGCTGTCTAATTCGAAAAACGTAAGCAAGAAAAGGACTCCGAAGGATATGTATTCGGGCTAGGGTAGAGGGTTGTGCAAGGTGTTTGGTGCAGGGTCTATAGGTAAGACACAATGCAGACAAAAGAAATTGAGACAGGTGCGCAGAGTGGGGTTGGGTGGAGCGTGTGTATGTGGAAAATCAGTTCAGGGCAGCAACAGAAATCGTTGAAACAGGGGTAGAAGAGGAAACAAAGCTTTGAAGAAGGGCAGATATACCTGCCTTGCCAATCAGCAGGTGACTATTTTTATATTCTGATCAGGTATGATTACGTGTGTAGCAGTAGCAACCTCAGCAGCAGTAATGTTTGAAGTTAGGTTGATGACAGTAAATAAAGACAAAACAAGAATTCCAGACAACACAGCTGTGGGTGCTGGGTGCGGCTCACGGAGCTTGATAACGTTAGGGTGAAATGTTAAAGAAAAGCAGGGACGGGCCCAAGGAAAGTGGCATGAGGGGCACGTGCCCTCCTCAAGAAAAGAAGTGCACCCTCCTAAATAATGTTATTACGCCCTTTTCTCCTGGAATTGTATTCCCATCTGACCTCGTGTCCTGCCTTCGCAAAATTCCTGGGACTGCGCCTGAAAAGCGTCTCAGTATGTGTCAACTCTAAGAAAAAATACATTCATTGATTCCCTATGTTCATATTGAACATTTTACAATAAGGAGTGGAATGCACAATTTCCCGTGAGTCAGACCATCTCATGGTCCTAGCAGACAAAATGGAAAAGGTGTTGGAACAGATATGCTGGAACAGTCAGTCTGACTCATGGTGCTCGCACTTGCGGATAGCCATCTCCGCCTCGATAGTGGTGAGAAGGGATGTGGTCTGGAGGCCAAGAACGCCAGAGGTCTCTACTGTCACAAGCTCAATTATAAACCTGTCATAGAGCGACCGATAGTTTGACAATTTGTTTTTATCAACCTGACGAGCAGCGGAGCCAGGGCTGGTAGCTGAACACACCAGGCTGCCATGGGAGAAGGTGTCACAGCATGTAACATCCCATATTTTCCCTACGTGTAGGAATCCAAGGACTACATTATTCAACATATCTTTTTTCTGAGTATGATTTAAAGGGAGCATAATTTGAAGGAAATTTGGTTGCCATCATTAGCAGGTGTTGCGATTATTTTGGTTCGTAGGTAGTCTGTAATCGAACAATTAAGTGCTTCCCATGATTCATAGTGCATCTGTGGGAAGCATTTCTAGGCTGTTATCCTATGCACATCAATATTGTGTAACACTAAGCATATTGTATTTTTCACTGCCCTCCATATATTTTTGCATATACCTGCTATTACTGTTACATATTTAGCATTAAATCAGTTCTAATCGAGTAGGTGATCCAGTGATAAATACAATCTCATCTTTTTATTTATTTTTATTTCATTCATATTGTATCTATGACTACAATATCAAGTATCTTCCCATTTTGATCCCTTTGATGCCAAACCGATTAAGGTCACCTCTGATCCTCTTACATACTTCCGGTTCTAAAATTATCTAAATTAAAAGCTTTCATCAAAATATCATGTTAAATTATGTTCCAATCACCATTTTAATAATGATTTAATTATTTTATTATTTTAACAATTAATAGGAACCCCACCGCAAAAAAAAAAGCAGCAGTGTATTTCATAAAAAATAGTGACAAAAGTGTTAAGATGGTAGGAGTGATTTGATGAAAATACGGCTGTTCTCTTTAGCATCTTGACTGCGAAAAGTAGTGGTTCTTGTTACACAAACAAACTTCTATTGATTTTTATAAATTCATCAACGCCCCTCAAGATCTAACAACATACTACACTTACAATAAATTTTGTAACACCCCTCTAAAACTCACTACTTTCCCCTACCATTTTGTAAGAGCTTCATTAAGGCAGCATTAGAACATCCTTTAAGAGACATTGGGGTAGAAGATCAGTTCGTTCAGTAAGTTCTCGTGATCGTTAAAATAAGTTCTCGTGCTCATTGCTCAAACGTCAACGTTCTTTTTCACCTAAATCTACCTTTCATTCAAATGCCACAGAAATCCTCAAAGGAAAAATAAGAGGACTGTAAGTGGTCGTCCAAGCTGCTAGAAATAGTAGCTAATTCTCCTCACTTCGCACATGAGTATATATCAACTGTAACATGAATGTGTGTGAGCGTGTGTGCATGTATACACAAACAGAGCAATGACAGATCTGTAAGTAGTCGCCCAACATACTACAATGGCAACTAAATCCTCTTCAAAAACAACGAAAGAAGATGCATTGATATTTTTGATTACTGTTATTTATTATATTTAGCAAGATAAAAGTGTGATTTGAGGGAGATCTGCTATTTCTAGCATACTTGGTAGACACTTACAGGTCTCTATCTTTGGCTTTGGATATCTGCATGGCATAATTTGAAAAGGTAAATTTTGGCGGGAGACAGTATATTGATCTTTGAATGGTGGGTGGTATTGCAAAACTCTATGTCGGACATGGTGGAGCAATGCTGGAAACGTTGCTGAATAAAAGACGTTGTCCAATCAGACCGTCGTCATTTCTGCTCCTTCAAGCTTGCATGTGGTTGGTTTCCTACAACCCACTTGACGCCCCATTCTATGGGTGGCCTGTATTTGAGCATGCGCTTGCCAGTGGACTTTACAAATAGCACACACACACATACGTGTATATATATATATATATATATATATATATATATATATATATAT
>NC_068985.1:73012217-73014717 GCF_001194135.2 Octopus bimaculoides
TATATACATATACACACACATACATACATACCCACATACGCACATACATGACATGCGTATATATATATATATATATATAAATATACACACACATACATGCACACATATATATGTAGGAGAGGGTTGCTATATATACATATATATAAGCATACACATGCGCAAACACACACACACACACACGCACACATACACAGATAGATATAAAAAAAATATATTTCAGAAGATGCACTAACCTTTGTGTTGTTATATGCAGGCGTGTCCGACTGTATGTCAGTAGTATGATCCACAGAATCCGGTAGAGTTTGTGTGTTGCCACTGTTTTCTTGAGCAGAAGGTACACTCCATGAATATCCGGTCGCTGGATTGCAAGCCGAGCCACTCCTCAATCTGGGTAGAGTAGAGTGAGGGTTGTTGTATAGCATCCTATGTACGGAGGGAGTAACATTCGGTTCACTGGAAACACCAGAAGTATCGTCTGTTAGACTGAGATCATTTAACGACCTGGCCATCTGTGAATCTTGTAACTGTGAGTGCAGGTCATTCTGATGTTGCTGGTTCAATATTGGTAAGACTCTTGACATGCCAGAAACATCCCCGGCACCACGTAGAGAAATCGATCGAGGTTTGGCGGGAACGGGTGGTGGCACACGCTTCTTGCGGCCATCTTGATATCGTGTTAAAGTCATTGATTTCGTTTCCTCCAGTCTCTGGATTCGTTGTTTTACAGAGACCAAACTTTCTTCATCGCTGTCTTCAGCATTTGTCTGGCTTGCTGTCTGCCCAGTTGCCGTTTCTGCAATAGATCAAATTTGAAGAAGAAGAATCATAATAAACAACAATAATACTAGATAAAATACATTTTAAAAGTTACTGGCAGATCAGGGCAACGACTGGAACGACCGGCTATCTTATTAAACTATAACAACGATCACTAATCAGTGAAGGAGCATATATGAGGTCGTTTGACCTGCGAGAAATAGCATCCAAATTTCCCAAATTTTCCTAAAATCAAATTCCGTTACTTTAAGGGGAAAAAACCCTGTCCTTCAATCTGCCTAAACTACAACCATATCTTATTTTAACGTTTCAGGAAAAAAGAAAATTGAATAACGTAAATCTAGATTTAAAAAAAAAATCAGAATGATTATGACGAGAAAGTCTTTGGTCTTAGGCCTAGACGAAATAGCTTGACACAAAAGTTGATCAACATGAACCAAAACGAATGCTTTAGACAATATAGTTATGCATAACTCTATGATAGGAAAAATAAAATAAAATACTGAATGTCTATATTAGTGTATCTTTGATCATAGGTCTGCTCAACATGGGTTGATTTGGAGTTTAACTACAACACGATATTTCTCTTTTCTTTTTATCAAAATCCTCTGAGATTCATTTGAAGGGTAAAGTCGACATCGCTGTGATTTGAACTTACTAGATTGAAAAGCGAACTTAGGAGCTTGTGATATATTTAGACCAGCACTTTACTGTTACTGTAATTTCCACCGAAATATTGGAATATATGAACCAGAGTCGCATGATTTTGGAGTGCAGGTCACACGATAGGTTGAATGATAATGCTGGAAGTGTCACTCGCAATTTCAACAAGAATGACAAGTAGCAGAAACAGTCGAGTGCCAAACAACAAAATGTCTTGTAGTATTTAGCTATGTTCCATTATGATCTGAGTTCAAACTCAGTCGTGGCTGAAACTGTGTTTCACTCTTCTGGTGTCACTGAAAAAACTATCAGTTACGTACTGAGATCGATTTTATTTGCTCTGTCATCATACCACTGAAAATTTGTGGGCAAATATATTTATTATTACAATTGGTGAACAATTGCGCCATTGGTTATAGATTTGATTGTTTGCTACCTTAAAAATGGCTAGAGTGACAAGGGAGTGTCTGTGAAAGTAGGGCGGAACAAATATTATAGGGCATATTAGTTCGAAAGTATCAGTTTATTGGTTTACTCAGTGAAAGACATCGGCGGAAGACGAATACACAGCCATGTTTGTGAGTATTTGCATGTGTGCATGTATAAACAAAGAACTACCAACTACTTTCCGTTTTCCAAATATGCTCACACAGCTGTGATTAGCCCTAGGCTACAGTAAAAGACATTCTTCAACTATAAATTACTGCATTCGTACTTAAAGAGAACGAGAAAAAAACATTTGATTTAGCAACATCTATATTCTAGTGAAGACGTGTCGTTTGGTAAACAGAGGTGCTTAGTTCATGATCATAAGGTCTTGGGTTCAATTCTTGGACCAGGCGGCGTGTTTTGTCTTTGAGCAGAAGGCACTTCATTTCACGCTACTTCTGTTCACTCATTTGTAAATGTCTACCGATCGGTCGCTCGTTCAAGAGTGATAGAGCCAAGAGGGTGTCTACGTCTGCTCGCGATTACGCAGGCATCTAAAATAATTAGCGATAACATAGTACGTGCTACTAAGCCTTGTTCACTGCGAGTGACGGCTGGTTATATTGTACTT